>NC_057801.1:213743829-213823343 GCF_018294505.1 Triticum aestivum
GGGGTCGCGCGAGGCCAGGGTGGGCGAGAAGGCGACGGCGATCCGGGGCGGTGGCGTGGTCGCCCCGATCTCGATCCAGATCGGGGGAGTGAGGGGAGAGTGGGGATCGGGAGTGGGCTAGGGTTTCCGTCGTGGGGGGATAAGGGGAGAGGGGTGGGGGCCGGCCGGGCCTGGTGGTGGCCCAGTTGGCCTGTGGTCAGCTGGGCCGAAGCCCAGGGGGTTTCTTTTCTCTTTTTTTTGTATTGTTTTCTGTTTTCTTTTTATCTATTTTCTTTTATGTTTTTTATTTATCTATAAACACTTAGGCATTTAATAAAAATTTGTTTGTTGCATCATAATTACCCTTGTAATATTCGTCAACCACCGAACAATTTTATTTTAAATTTTGAAAACTTTTATTGTTTTCATCAATTTGAATTTTGAATTTGAACGGTTTCGAATTATTTCGAGGATAGCAACAGTAATCAGGATGACGTGCCATGATTAGCGTGGGATTACTGTAGCAAGATTATCCGGGCGTTACACAAGAAGACCTGAGGAAGGCCACCGCCGAAGCCAAGGATACCCGTTCTGCAATGAGGGCTATAAAGGAGGAGCTGCGCCAGGCCGGAGATATTGTGGCTGGCAGGCCCTTTCTGCTGCGCAGGAGGTTTACAGATCCAAAGTATGTTCAGCTTGGCCAGCTGTGGGGTTTGGAGGATCCTTATATGGACTTAGCGGCGAGTGCGGCAGATGCTGTTGTGCACTTCCGAAGTCAAGAGGATCACGAGACGGAAGAGCTTTTTTGGTCTCAATTCCATAGTCCGGAGCGTTCACTTCCGCTGACCGATCGGTTGGCTGAGTGGGCTGAGCTAAATAGATTGTCCGGACTTGCCATGACGGATATCGTGGCTCATGTCTGGTCGGATAGGCCCAAGCCGAAGAGTTATTTCGGCTTATTGCAGCAATTACTTGGGGCGGTGCCGCATATAAAGGCGATGAAGCGGTCGGCCTGTATAGAGGGTGCACGGATGGCCCTCGCCCGTGTGAAGACACACTGGACGGAAATGGATGCCACCGATATTGCAACCCAAGGTTCGAACGAGAGTCGGTTACCCGCCGAGCACTATTTCGGGGAAGTTCTGCGTGGTGCTCGTGTAATAGAGTCGCAGTGCTCAAAAAATGTCATGTTCAAATGAACTTTATGGTTTGTAAAATGATGTTTATAATATATGCGCTTTTTGTACTTGTGCGTTCAAGTATTGAAATATCTCCTGTGCGGCCGTTAATGTATACTTATGTGTAACCTGAAAGATTGCAGTCTTCGACTTCAGCCCCCACACACATGGTGCGGGGGTGTTTGCGAAATAGCGCATTTTCACACTTAATCCAACGTCTTGGTCCTGTGAAGGAGGTGGTAGCGTAGCAAACGAGGCAACCGGACTATAATGCTTTATCACTTTCACTTAGCCATAGGAGATCGACGGTGGGGCTACGATATAGCCCCAAGGGGCACCGCGCTCTCCGGATTTGGGGCGCGTGTGTGCCTGACCGGGAAGCGGTCCTTCGTCAAAGCAGAGGAATTCTAAACATTCCAGAGGTCGATTGAGTGGTTGACCAGTCTCTCGCTACATCATGACAGTTAGTTTTCGGCTTTCTCTACTGAGGTGCTCACCCGGCCGAACCGGGGCACAATCGCAGTAGTTCTCCTGGTGCCGCGTTAGCCGATGATACGGAACGTAAGGCAGCAAAACACAGGAGCCGGGCAAACCCAACATTTGACCAAAGACATGATTCGGAGCTGATGCATATAAGGCCTAACTCGAGATGCCGAACACTCCCGGAGGTGTTCGGTCTTTATGATGACGGGCAGATCAATGCCCTAAGCCCCCTAGTGTCCAGGTACAAGCGAGATCCTCTGACGCGGCCGATGCCAAAACGTCAGCCTCCTCTCTGGCTATGGTGAGAAACCAAGGGATGTATAGCAACAAGAGACAGTAAAAAAGGTTTACGCAGGGTCTTAATCTGAAAAGAATCCTTGTAACGGGTCCCTACTGCACGTCTGCGCCTGTGTCTCCGTTGTGCTGTATCCTAGACGGGTGTAACACGCTGTTCATCTGTAAAAGAGAGGAACTTAGTTTGAAAAGAAATCATGTCAAAAATGTATTTAAAACAGAGCATGAATAAATGAATAAAGTTGAGCTTTTATTGGCTCCTTATTGCTCATACGCACAGCCCCTTGTGAAGGGGTGTGCGGCTAGGGAGCCCCTAGTTTATTTATGCCGGACTCGTCTAGCCATGTCCGGGGTCTTGAACGACCTTTTAATGAGATGATGCCGCGTGGACCAGGCATTTTAAGTGTAAGAGACGCGTAGTGTGGTATTGCGTTAAAGCGGACAAAAGCTTCACGTCCCAATAGTGCTTGATGGCTACTTTTGAATGGGGCGACATGAAAGATTAGCTTTTCGCGTTGGAGGTTGTCGGGTGACCCAAACACAACTTCTAGTAGTAAGGAGCCCGTGCACTTGGCGTAAGGGCCTGACGTCACTCCTTTAAAGGAAGTGCGGCTATGTCGAATTTTAGTAAGGTCTACCCCCAACTTGCGGATTGTATCCGGATATAGCAGGTTTAAATTGCTGCCGCCATCCATTAGGACTTGTGTAAATTGTAGTCCGTCGATTATAGGATCCAATATCAAAGCAGTCCATCCTGCGTTTCGAATACTTCTGGAATAGTCCAGGTGGTCGAAAGTAATTGGTTTTGACATCCAATCTCAAGGTTCCGCTGGGGTGGACCGTGCGACACCTACTTTGGCGGGTGCCGCCCTGTCGTTCCGTATTATCACATGAAGTGAGTTTACTGTTCTGACTTCTTGTGGGAAAGTCTTTTGTTTTCCAGCGCTCTGCTGGTGGGGTTCGTCGTAATCCTCGCTTGGCGCGTCGAGCCCCTTGCGTTCGGCGTTGAGTCGGCCGGACTGTTTGAAAACCCAACAATCTCGGTGGGTGTGGTTTGCAGGCTTCCCGGAAGTACTGTGGATTTGACATATCCGATCCAAAATTTTGTTTAGGTTGGATAGCTCGTCACTGTTGTCCTTAAGAGGCAGTGTTTTATTGTTCGGCCGCGAGCTTTTGAATCCGGTGTTGACCGTCGTGTTCTTTGGGCGTTTTGCTTTATTTCGGCGCTGGTCCTTTCTGCGCCGTTATTTTCCGTTTCCATCTCTGATCTCAGATGTACTCGGGTCGCTGGTGCTGCATCTTGCTAGCCAGCTGTCTTCCCCTACGTAGAAGCGGGTCATGAGGCTTGTTAGCGTGGCCATTGTTCTCAGCTTCTCTTGCCCGAGGTGTCTGGCGAGCCATTCGTCTCGGACATTATGTTTAAAAGCTGCTAAGGCTTCGGCGTCCGGACAGTCGACTATTTGGTTCTTTTTCGTGAGGAACCTGTTCCAGAATTTGCGCACTGACTCTCCGGGCTGTTGAGTTATGTGACTTAAATCGTCTGCATCCGGAGGGCGGACATAAGTCCCCTGAAAGTTTGCTCTAAATGCGTCCTCGAGCTCTTCCCAGCTTCCAATGGTATTTTCCGGGAGGATTTTGAGCCAATGCCGAGCTGGCCCTTTGAGCTTGAGGGATAGATATTTTATGGCGTGGAGATCATCTCCTCTGGCCATATGTATGTGCAGGATGTAATCCTCAATCTAGACTCCGGGGTCTGTTGTTCCGCCGTATACCTCTCTGTTTACGGGCTTGAACCCCGCTGGAAATTCATGATCCAGCACCTCATCGGTGAAACATAGTGGGTGTGCGGCGCCCCTGTATTTGGGTGTGCCGTTATCTTCGAACACTCGGCGTGTTGTGTTGCTTCCTGGGGCCCTCTTCTTTGGCCCATAAATGGACCTGACCGGGCCGTCCGTTTTGCGAGGATCTTTATGTGTGCCATGTGCCGGCTTATGTGCAGCGCTGCTTGCCGCTCTTGGCCTGTCATCTGGTCGTCTATCCGGCCGGGCGGCCTCTTTACTTTTTGTTTGTGGGGGCTCTACAGCCTCCTCGTCGAATTCGGGCAGCAGCTTGCGCTTCAGGTAGCTCTTTATTTGGTGGCTATTGCCATATCTGTCCGCAGTCTTGAGCACCTTACTCCACCTCATTCTGAGTATGTCTTCTGCTGTTTTGAGCTTCCGTTTCTCCTTCTTCAAACTTCTTGCAGTGTCGACAAGCCTTTTTTGAAGGTTCTTATGCTCCGATGGTGTGTCCGGCGTGAGATCGTCTGGACTGTTGTTTTCGCCGAGGATGAGTTGATTATCCGATTCATCCTGCTCGGATGATTGCTTGGTTGCATGTTCGTCGCCCACTGGTTTGCCCTGCTCTATGGCTAGGTCATTATGAGCGCCGTTGTTATCGAGGCGGGACTTGGGGCGGCTCTTGCGTCACCGTTTTTGGTTGTTTTTCGGGGGAATTATCCTTTGCCGCATCCCGTTGTTCCTCGTTATCGCTCCCTTTTGGGGTGTCCACCATGTATATATCATGAATTGAGGTGGCCTTCCCGTGCCCGGTAGGCGCTGGTTCTTGATTGTCTTCGGCATCATCGTCCATACCGTCGATGTCTTCGGAGTCGTAGTTTAGCATGTCGGTTAGATCGTCGACAGTGGCTACAAAGTGGGTGGTGGGTGGGCTTTGAATTTCTTCGTCGTCCGCATCCCAACCATCCTGACTGCAGTCCGGCCAGGGCTCTCCTGATAATGAGAGATACTTTAGCGAATTCAGGATGTCGCCAAAGGGTGAGTGCTGAAAGATGTCTGCAGTGGTGAACTCCATGATCGGCGCCCAATCGGATTCGATTGGCAGGGGCGCAGGAGGTTCGGAGTCCGGCAAGGAGTCCGGCACCTTGGAGCCACGACCTTTGCAAGGGACAAGGTCAGTATTTGGCTCCATCACCGTAGAAGTTGCAGCCCCCGAGGCGGTGTCCAGCCACCTGTCCTCGATCTGCGCGGTCGGCTCCGAACTATGGGTCAGAGCGGACCCGTGTGCGGCCTCCAGGGCACTGTCCGGTAGCAGAGCTAAATCATGCCCACTGTGACAGTGCGGCGCGCTCGGTTGTGGCTCGAATCCATCGAAGATCAAGTCTCCGCGGATGTCAGCCGTGAAGTTTAGGCTTCCAAACCTGACCTGATGGCCAGGGGCGTAGCTTTCGATCTGCTCCAGATGGCCAAGCGAATTAGCCCGCAGTGCGAAGCCGCCGAACACGAAGATCTGTCCGGGGAGAAAAGTCTCACCCTGGACCGCGTTGTTGATGATCGAAGGAGCCATCAAGCCTATCGGTGATGACACAGAGGAACTCTTAATGAAAGCACCAATGTCGGTGTCAAAACCGGCGGATCTCGGGTAGGGGGTCCCGAACTATGCGTCTAGGCGGATGGTAACAGGAGACAAGGGACACGATGTTTTTACCCAGGTTCGGGCCCTCTCGATGGAGGTAAAACCCTACTCCTGCTTGATTGATATTGATGATATGGGTAGTACAAGAGTGGATCTACCACGAGATCAAGGAGGCTAAACCCTAGAAGCTAGCCTATGGTATGATTGTTGTTCGTCCTATGGACTAAAACCCTCTGGCATGTTCACACACCTCTAATTCATTCCCGATGAATCAGACCTGACACAACTCTAAGCAATAGCAGGCATGACAAACAAGCATGAATGAGTAGGCACATCAAGTCTCAAACAACTACTACTCATGCTAGTGGGTTTCATCTATTTACTGTGGCAATGAGAGGTCATGCAAAGGAAAGGGGTTCAGCTACTGCAGCATGTAACAGTTGAAACGTTGTTGTCCTAATGTAGTAAAAGAGAGCAGGAGCGAGAGAGTGGGATTGTATCAGAATGGACAAGGGGGTTTTGCTTGCCTGTCACTTCTGAAGATAGTATAGTTCTTCATCGGTGTCATCATCTCATCATCGGAACATCGTCTACTGAGAGGGGACAAATACCGGCAAACAAGAAAAAACACAATCAAGGCAATGCACAATATGATGCATGATCATGACATGTCGATATGCTGTGATTTGAGATAATGCAACTAGCAACAGGTTAAATGAAGTTGGTTTGAACCCTAGGTTCAAATTCAAACTCCATATGTGATTTCTTAAATGCCATTTAATTGAATTGTCCTAAAAGTAGTCATAAGTTGTTCTAACATGCATGAAAATGGTATAGATGGATAGATTGGATTTTTCTGATCATTTTTCATATATAAATTATTTCATTCTGAGCTACGATTGAATTTCTATGATTTTTAGAAGTTTAGGGCATTTTCTAGAATTTCCTGGTTATTCTAAAATAAACTTAATCTAGAAAATGTATTACTGCGTAAGCACTACGTCAGGGTGACGTCAGCAGGGTCAACAGGGTCAAACCTAACAGTTGGGACCCACATGTCATTGGCTCACTGTTAACTGGGGATTAACCCCGTGTTGACTAGGATTTCACCCACCGCGGGGCCCGCACGTCAGCGTCTACTAGGGGGTTAGTTAATGCTGACGATGGGGTTAACCAGCGGCTAATCGGTGGCGCTAATCCAGCACAGCAGCGATCACCGGCTGGCCGTTTCCGGCCCCGGCTGGACGCACCGAGGGCACGGGAGGCAAGCTCGTGCTCTCCCGCATTCAGGGAAGGTGTCACAAGGTCGTGGGGTGGCCTGGTTCACCGACAGCGAGCACTTGGGCGGCCGCCGAAGTTTGGTGTGTGCGGCAGCTGCGGCTAGAGCATGTGGCAGAGCAAGTTAAGCAGCAGGGCGGCAGCTACGGACCGGAAGGAGCACAACCATGTGCTCGGACGCAAGCTTTGGGTGCCCTGGCCACGGATGCGGAGCCACGGCAGCGGCGAGCTTCGGTTGGGGCGGGGAGGCAAACTGGAGCACGGGAACGGAGGAGGAGACCAAGGGGGAAGGAGTAGGAGCTCACAGCGGTCCAGAAGAGCAGCTCATGAGCCCCCGGGAGGCAACGAGGCGAGCGTGGGGTCACCAGCGATCTCGGCGGGTGTAGGTCGAAGAAGGGATCGATGGCAACATCTTGAGGCTCGTCTGCTCGAGTCCGTTGGTGGAGGTGACAAGCATGTGGAGGCGGAGCCGTTGGACTCTCTAGCAGGGCGAAACGACGGCGGTGGCTGCGGTGGTAGTGGACGGCGGCGAGGGTCATGCTCGGTGGCTGCGCATGAAAGAACAGAGGAGGGGAGAGCGCTCGAGGGAGAGAGAGGATGAGGACCAAGGCGTCGCGCTGGCGTGGAGAGAAAGCCCGAGGCCTTGCCACCGCGAAGCAGGAGGTGGCGCTCGACCGCGCGAGCACTGGCTTGCCAGTAGGCGCAAGGTTGAAGACAACCTTGCCCCTGGTGGGCTGGACTGCAGCTGAGCCAGAACAGTGTTGGGCTAAAGGTAGGCCAGGTGAGTTTCTGCTCTTTTTTTATTTTTTTGTTCTGTTTTCTTTTATTAATATCTTTTGCCACTGTTTTGAATTTAAACAAATTCAAACAATGTCAAAAACTCCTCTAAATATTTTTATTTTGCTATAAGGAGTTTTCCAAAAGCTCATAAAACATTTCAGGGGAATTTGAAATTATATTCTAATTATATGAATATAATTCAAATTCAAATAGCTATTAATTTAAATTCAAAGTCCCAAAAATAAATCCTTTAAAAATGTTCATTATTTTTGGTTTGGATAAAAACCCTTGCCAAAAATATCAAACATCTATGAGGAGCATTTTGGAAACAATGAATGAGATTTTAGGGGTTTTGCCTACTTTTATTTAAATTTTGAGGCTTTCAAAATTCCTCAATTCAAGTTTCAGAAATTTAGACATGATGCAAGATGCTCTCAAATGCAACTAATACAAGCAAAGTCTCGGGTTGTGACAACTCACCCCACTAAACAAGAATCTCATCCCGAGATTCAAGACGTGAGGTAAGAGACAGAGGGGATACAAAGCTAATACGATCTTCACGATTCAACTGTCCTTCTCAAAGATGTTGATTCATTGCTTCATATTGATTTTGACGTCTTTGCTTTCGAGATCTTCATCCAACACGATGACGTTAGAGAGAAACTCTATCGGAAAGGATCATTGAAATTCTTCATACCAGGCTAAGGCAATTCACAAACGATCGATTGAAGGAGTTCTAAGAAATGGCATACCTAGTTTGAAAAGAGAGCTAGGGTTTTGAGACAACTCGAAATGGAAGGCACATTCGATTGTTACCGAGGATATAACCCAGTGACTAAGCGTGCTCTCAAGAACTTGAGCATTTCCATATTCATCAAGGTCTTACCAACATCCGTGACAAGGATCCCGGCAACACAACATACTACCATGATGAATATTAGTGGAGGATGCAGATGTAAAGGAAGATATCATCTTCTCAGACTACACCTTAGCGAGGCCAAGGAAACAAAATCTGGATGATCGACCGAGAGACATTTAGCACTCCACTTCTAATGTTCTCCTTGATGTGCTAGCATAATCCATCTATAGATATGGTTTGGTATCTAGAACATCAAGTAACAGGTCGAACTTCAGGAGCTCAAGAATCCATAAGGAACAACTGCTGAAGTAAACCCTACGAAATCCTTATGTGGAGGTGGCTAACTTTCTCAAACACGATCCTACAATAATAGGTCTTCCGGTTGGGTGTGTTAGCCAAGACATCCACTTTACCGGTTACGGTCAGACCAATATTATAGTTCTTGGGAAACGTTCCAACCATCATATCTGCCTAAGATTCAGATCTGGTTGGGGTCAAAATAATCCAGACTCATCGAGTCTAGAAATAAAAATGAAAGTTTTCAACACAAATCAACGAGATGACGTTGCTAGATTCTCGGGAAATGGACTATGGTAGTAAGCTCCAAAACATGAGCTGGTTCTGCTATAAACATGTGAACACGTTGTCCCAGACAAGCATGGCCACATAGTAGTCTTATAATAAAACACTACCGAGTTTAGGTGGGGAACCATTATTGTGGATAACGGAGTCCTTGATTAAGCCCGAGTTAGCTCTTAAAAAGGAACTCCTTCTCCTTGAACAAATCAATCAGTGGCTTGGTGTGCTAGGAACACATGTAGGATGAAGGTTGCAAGTCTACAAACCACAAAATACTTCACACATATGCATGACCGATTTGGAATGATTCCAAAGGAAGCAACACTGACTTTCTCTACTTCACGGCGGCAACTTGCATTAAATGCACATGATCTAGAGGAAGTCACTTCTTTCATCCGAACATATGCTTCCTGAACGGGCATGAAGATAATGCTTATAAAGTTTCCAACACTATCTTCGATGTTCAACATGAATCATGGACAAGATGACAATGTTGTCAATGGGCTCAACAACAATTCATCCAGGTTTCCAAGAAGATCGAATTCCACAATTATGCGAACAAGGTGATAGCATTGGTAAGATCCAAGGATGTAATGGTGTATGCTCGAGGGATCAACCACAAGTAAGACAACATTATGAATATCGTTGGTTCTAACTTAATTTGACGACGGCCCACACTCAAATCAAGGTTTGAGCAAGACGATAGGTTCAACAACTAATCACGAGGACCAATCGATGAAGAAATCATTGTCGGTGTTCTGGGAACGGGGGTCCCCAGACTTGCCTGCCTGCGGCCTGCGGCGTGGCTCAAAGGGGGGCCCAGCACGGCCCATCTTCATCAACACAATCTCAAGACCCTCGCGAGGGGCCAAGCCTCGCGGGGCGGATGACAAGGAGCTTCCTCAGGCACGGCCTCATCAGGCTAGCTCGCGAGGAGGCGGAGAGATCAAGGCAGGGTACCTCGCGAGGTGCCCATGACGCAAGCCATGACGACCAAGGGCGCCAGTCGGGCGCCAACCCGTGCCGTGTCCACCTTTCCTCTTTGGTGCAAAGGGAGCAAGCACAGGCGAGAGCATCAAGCAAAGGCATCCATTTCAGTGCAACAAGACCAAGACCAGCCCAACGGCAGGAAGGAAGTCATTGTGGAGCCCAAGCAGGCGTCACCACCAGAGCCTTTGACAGGCGAGGACCAACTTTAGTCAGGATAAGTGTACCCGCTGTTCCCCTTCAAAATGGCCAACTGTTGGCACCCTTCCCGCTCAATATTTGGGAATAGGCCCAGGGCCTTTGCCTATAAATAGGACTAGCCACCCCGGGGTAGAGGCATCTAGAGAGGCTTCTCCGATGCACAAGATCCTCTCCAAGAAACCAGTAGAGAGAGCGACTGAGGTCCTCCTAGCAGTTCATTGCACCAGCCAAGAACAGACCCTCGCGAGGCTGTTCTTACTTGTATTGTTCATCAACATCCCAAGAGGAAATCCACCACACCACACACTGGAGTAGGGTATTACACCACAATGGTGGCCTGAACCAATATAAACTCTGTGTCTCTTGTGTTGTTCCTTTTGTAGTTTAGATCTTAGCGAGCCGGCGAGGAACAGGTAGGTAGAGGGCGAATTCCCCGCGCGCACCCCCGTGTTCGAACCTCAAGGGTCTGCCGAAATCCGAAATCTGACATTTGGCGCGCCAGGTAGGGGTGCACCGGAATTCGTCTTCCGTCGCCCTATTCTTCTTCGACCGTCGCATCCATGTCTGACGCTCGTCGGGCCCGCGCTGAACGCCGAGCCGCTCTCGCTTCCTGCGTCGCCCAGATGGCCCCCGTCGGCGGCCACCCCCGCCGTTCCCCGTCGCCTGCCGTCAACGCCGCCACCGGGCCGGCGGGGAACGAGCAGCAAGCATCGTCCCAGCATCCATCCATGAGGCGAGACAGCTGCACTGCTACACCCTCGCTCACCCCAGCTGTTTCTTCGTCCCGCGCGCCCCGCGCGGCCATGGAGGCTTGGGCTGCGCTCATCATGGCAAACGAGCTCCTGCGCTACCGCCCAGTCGACAACGTCTATGAAGAGTGGCTCGACCGAGTCGTCGAGCTCGTCCGCGCCGCTGGGGGCTCCCCCGTGTCGTCCTTCTCGCTACACTGCGCCCCACCCTACGTGGGCAATGAAGCTCCAGGGGCGCCTTAGCCGCCTCCTCCTCAAGAAGGCGCCCTGGCCCCAAGGCGCGTGGCCCCTGGACGGAACCCGCTCCGTCAGGCGCCAGCGCAGCAAGAGAAGAGCTGCCAAGAAGTCCCTCGCCCTCGAGAAGCTGCCCGAGCGCTCCCTGCTCCGGCTCATCGCGAACACGCTCCTGCTCCAGCACATCAAGACCCCGCGCTGCTCCCAGCTGCAGCGCATGGGGACCCGCAGGACCAAGCTCTTCGTCACCCAAGGCCTCCTGTGGCCACAGCGGGCTGTCGCACCTTCACCGCCGAGCTGCGCAGCGTTGTGTGGCCCGGCAAGTTCAAGCCAGACCTGCCTCCTCGCTACGACGGTACGGCTGACCCTGCAGAGTTCCTCCAGCTCTACGAGCTGGGCATCGAGGATGCCAACAGAGACGAGAAGGTCATGGTGAACTGGTTTCCCATGGCGCTCAAGGACGGGGCCCGCACCTGGCTCCTGAACCTGGTTCCAGGCACGATCTCCTCCTGGGACGAGATGCACACCTGCTTCATCGCCAACTTCCAGGGTACTCGCGACCGGCCACCCGCCATGAGCGACATGTGCCGTATCAAGCAACAACCAGGGGAAACCCTGCAGAAGTAAATCTAGTGCTTCAACAACGCGCGCCTCAAGATTCCCAAGGTGACCGAGGAGGCCATCATCTCAGCCTTCTCCGACGGCGTGCGCGACGTCAAGATGAAGGAGGAGCTGGCGATGCATGAAGACCTGTGCACTTCCTTGGAGCTGTTCAACTTGGCGACCAAGTGCGCCAGGGCTGAGGAAGGGCATCTCTCCCTCCTCGAGCTGCCTGCCGCAGACCCAGAAGAGAAGAAGCCCAAGGCCAAGGACGTGAAGCGCAAGGGGGCTGCCGTGCTCGCGGCAGAACCAGACACCAAGCGGGGCAGAGATCAGCTCGAATCTTCCAAGGGCAGTCGGTACTGCGTGTACCACGACCTCCATACCCACAACACCAATGAATGCCAAGAGCTCCGAGCCGTGCATGAAGGAAGGGTCGGCCGACGTCCCGACCGCAGCGACCGGGGCTACGACCGAGGAGGAAGGAATGCAGGACGCTGGGAAGACCGTGGCCCTCGCCAAGGGTGGCGCGACCAACCTCGCGAGGATCGCTGGCAGGACCCGCCTCGCGAGGGAGCCTGGAGGGATCAGCCTCGTGAGGACCACCCGCAAGGTAACGTCGGCCTCCCTCCGCTGCCGCCACAGCCAAGGAGAAATGAGGACCGTCATCAGGACGAGGGGGCTGGGGGCTTCCAGGAACCACGTGCGATCGCCTGCATCCTGGGCGGAGCTCAAGCCCCAGCCTCTCAGCGTATCTTCAAGCAGTTCGCCCGCGAAGTAAATGCAGTCCTCCCCAAGCTCGAGGCCACGTGCCCCCTCAGGTGGTCGGCGTGCACCATCACGTTTAGCTTAGCCGATTAGCTCAAGTGCGCGGCCACAGCCGGAGTTCTCCCAATGCTTTGTTCCCCAATCATCAACAATGTGCTAGTCACCAGGACCCTCATCGATGGCGGGGCAGGGCTCAACATCATGTCTGTGGAAACATTCAACAATCTCCAAGTGCCCTACAATCAGCTTCAGCCAACCAAGCCTTTCTCCGGAGTCACCGACGGCTCCACGGTCTCGATTGGGCAGGTCCGCCTCCCTGTCACCTTCAGGGCACGCGACAACTACCGCACCGAGCTCATCGTCTTCGACGTCGCCCACATTCGCCTGCCATACAACGCCATCCTCGGGTACCCAGCGCTGGCCAAGTTCATGGCCGTAACCCACCACGGCTACAACGTCCTCAAGATGCCAGGAAGTGGCGGAGTCATCACGGTGCCCTGCGAAGAGAAAGACGTGGTGTGCTCCCTGGAATGAGCCTTTCAGGCCGCATCACTGGAATCCCCGGATCGCGGAAGCAGGAGGCTTCCCGAGGCCGCCCCCAAGAAGAAGAAGACATCATCTGGCCTAGCCCCTCAGGAGGCAGGCCCCTCATGGCCCGCGCCCGCCCAAGGGGAACCTCCTTCCATTGCATAGGGAAGCGCGCCCGGCGCCCTCCTTAGGCAGGGCTCGGGGGCTCTCCCCTAGAGGGCCGCCGACCTCGCCAGGGTCACGAGGGAGGCGCTTGGGCACCACTTGGAGGCGTGTTTCGAAGCACGTTTCCCTCAAGAAGGAGCAAGGCAAGGAGGGCCAAACCCTCAGGAGTTCGTCAGCAAGGCCATTCAGGAGCTACAGGAGTCAAGAGTCATGAGAGGCAGCCACCGCTTGCCCGCTGTGGCCCCTCATCCAGGCGACGATGGTGGGCTGCGCGTCTGCATCGACATACCAGGGCTCAACCAAGCCGCCTCTCAGGAGCGCTTCTGGCCCTCGCAAGTGGGGCGCTGCGAAGGTCCACCCCAGAGCTACTTTCGCATGCCTTATGGCTTGCCGAACGCGGCTGCCACATACCAGCGCCTCATGAGGGGCATCCTAGAGGCTCAAGAGGTCAGGCGTTCCGTAGCCCTGGCAGAGATGGAGATGGTCCCCGAGGAGCCACCAGCGCCTCCGGAGCCTCCCGAGGCCCCAGGGCCTGGGGGCTCGTGAGGATCAGCTCCTGCAGCCCACCGAGTCTGCTACACCAACACCCCTTCATCGTCAACACTATCAGGTGACATCTTTCAAGTTTCATTTCTAGCTGGGAGCGCCCTCAGGGCTGCATCATTCCCAGGCCATGTGGGTCCGTCCCTGCGGCGTGTATCCCTTTTGCTCGTGTTTTTAGCTTACTTTGTTGGGGGCGCCCCCCGGGCTGCATTATCCCCAAGTCGCTCGGGTCAGACCCAGCGGCGTGTACCCCTCTTGCATTTATCTTAGGGCCATGCTTTCGACCCATCATGCTTGTTATTTGGTGCCTGTCCGTGGCACCTTTTCTTCCTAGATGTCGGAAGCTTGCGCGTTAAAGGGGGGGGGTACCTGAGCATCGCGACTCAGGGCTCCTACCGGCTCTCCAGCCCTCACCCTCTGGTCTTGTCCACGGCATCGCGACCTGGCATACCAGCGACGGCTGAGACTAGCTCGAGGGCCGGGACCCGAGGACGTAGAGTTTCGACATCTAACCAAATTTGCAGGAACACACCCCAAGATAAGGCCCAGTGCCAGGTGCAACCCGCCTTGAGGTAGGGCCCCGTGAGTCCCGCGCTGGCTCACGGGTGCCCAGATACACCTCGTCAGGCCCTACCGTGCCAGCCACGTGTTAGGGCGGGCCTGTACACGCCTCGGGGGCTCCTCCCGGAGGGGAGCCCCCTCCCACGCACCAGTGGAAGCACCATGCTCCGTGCTGGCTGACGACACTGCCGAGGAGCGGCTATGCCTGTACACATACGGAAGCGCTATGCTCCGCGCTGGTGATAAACAACTGAGGGTGACCCCCCGGGCCGCATCAACCTCAGGGAGTCCAGAGCTCAGTGTCTAGCCTCATCGCAACGCCTCCCCTCGGGAGTGCCGCGCGAGGGGGCTGGGCACGGGGGCTGCGCCTGGGTCACGCCCAGACGCACGCCACCCAGCCAGGCCTCCTCGGGCCTGGTTCGTCGATGTCCCTCCACGAGTGGAGCCAAGGTACGAAGGTCGTTTGAGCGTCAAGGGGGACTCCTGAGCATCGCGACTCAGGAGCCTAACTGGTCACGTAGCCCCTCACTCCTTAGTTCCGAAAGGCTAACGACGGTTGAGGTATGCGCGGGGCCGGGCTCTGCAGACGTAGAACGGTAGATCCACCCACATCTCACCTCCCTACTTGTTGTTCGAGCGCCAAGGGGGACTCCTAAGCATCGCGACTCAGGAGCCTAACTTGTCACGTAGCCCCTCACTCCTTGGTCCCGTCCTGGTTTCCGGTCGGGGCTAACGGCGGCTGAGGTATGCGCGGGGCCGGGCTCTGTCGGCGTAGAACATAAGCAAGTAGGAAGGAAAATAGCGCAAATTTCAAGGAATTCAAAAGCAAATATTACAGTCCATACTATTATCACAACACCAAATGCAAGTTTTAACGCCTCCCCGAGGCATGGTACATGTGCAGGAATTAAAAGCAGGACGGGAGCCACGACGGAGTCACTTGAAGGTGGTGGAGCTGCGCGGAGCAAGTTCGCCTTGTGGAGCTGCAGGGCTGGCAGTGCCCCACTTCGGCTTGGTGCTGAAGGCCCGGAACTTCCCCAACAGAGCCCCCGCGCGACCTTTCATGGCCTCAGCAGCGGCAGCGGCAAGCTCGCCGCTCACTGGCTCCAGCAGGCTGTCGAGGTCGACGTTGGGGTCGCGAAGATAGATGTGGGTAAGGACCCGCGTCAGCGCTGTAGAAGACAAGGCACGCGCCTTGGCCTCAGCCGTAGGGCCAAGGCCAAGGGTGACATCTTCAAGAGCACGAACCAGGAAGGAGAGGCGCAAGAAAGGGGATCTGAGCAGCAACCGGAGAAAGCAAAGGAGGTAAAAGCCTAGACAGATGCTGCTCCTTTATCAACTCGCGCGGTTGCTGGGGCACCCACGTCCAATCAACCGCCACGCGGCACCCAAGGCCGTAGGCTGTTAGGGCCCGCAGCGCTTCGCACTTGCCCTTTCGCCTCTCTGCTCGGCCATGTCCGGGCGCGCCTTGGGCCTGAGGGCTACTGTCGGCGTTCTGGGAATGGGGGTCCCAGACTTGCCTGCCTGCGGCCTGCGGCGTGGCTCAAAGGGGGGCCCAACACGGCCCATCTTCATCAACACAAGCTCAAGACCCTCGCAAGGGGCCAAGCCTCACGGGGCGGATGACAAGGAGCTTCCTCAGGCATGGCCTCATCAGGCTAGCTCGCGAGGAGGCGGAGAGATCAAGGCGGGGTACCTCGCGAGGTGCCCATGACGCAAGCCATGACGACCAAGGGTGCCAGTCGGGCGCCAGCCCGCGCCGTGTCCACCTTTCCTCTTTGGTGCAAAGGGAGCAAGCACAGGCGAGAGCATCAAGCAAAGGCATCCATTTCGGTGCAACAAGACCAAGACCAGCCCAACGGCAGGAAGGAAGTCATTGTGGAGCCCAAGCAGGCATCACCACCAGAGCCTTTGACAGGCGAGGACCAACTTTAGTCGGGATAAGTGTACCCGTTGTTCCCCTTCAAAATGGCCAATTGTTGGCGCCCTTCCCGCTCAATATTTGGGAAGAGGCCCAGGGCCTTTGCCTATAAATAGGACTAGCCACCCCCGGGGTAGAGGCATCTAGAGAGGCATTTGGAATGCACAAGATCCTCGCCAAGAAACCAGTAGAGAGAGCGACTGAACTCCTCCTAGAAGTTCATCGCACCAGCCAAGAACAGACCCTCGCGAGGCTGTTCTTCCTTGTATTGTTCATCAACAGCCCAAGAGGCAATTCACCACACCACACACTGGAGTAGGGTATTACACCACAATGGTGGCCTGAACCAGTATAAACTCTGTGTCTCTTGTGTTGTTCCTTTCGTAGTTTAGATCTCAGCGAGCCGGCGAGGAATAGGTAGGTAGAGGGCGAAATCTCCGCACGCACCCCAGTGTTCGAACCTCAAGGGTCTGCCGGAACCCGAAATCCGACAATCATCTTTCTACAACAAACACACAAACACAAGATATCCCTTTGGAAATGAACTAAGTTAGGCAAGCTTTTATCTTCCAACTCTCCAAGTTGCTGTTCAGCTTAACCAACTAGCTCAGGGGTATCCAACACAGATTCTTGGAGAAGGGGTGGTTTATAAGAAAACCAACTTGATCACGAGCTCAACATAACAGTCAGGGGATAACCTGGTAACACTTCCGAGAAGATATTCGGAAAATCAAGAACCACCGGTATGTTACTAAGCTCGAGATCAATCTTGCTTTTCAGGGCAAGACGATGTGATTAAGAGAGTGATGGATTGACACAATCCTATCTCATTGATCGAGGAGTGCACCAGGGAAAATGGACTAGGTAGCACGATCAATCTTAGAATGATAATTCAATACCAACACGCTAAGAATGAGATTATTGTCCATTAACTACCAAGCAACGGGGTTGCTAGCAGTATTGATTTCACACATCACGATTCACTTGTCGGCATTCCGGTTACAATAACACGGGAACCGAGGAATTAACAATGATGGCAAGAAGTATTACTGCGTCAAGAATTCATAAGAGGTGGTGCAATTCTCATGACACTCTTGACATAAAGATGGTAACACTCCAAGGTAGAGCAGAGCAGAAGCTGGATTGGCATTTTGATCTACGGAATACAATTGCTTTGACCCAATCCTAGATATGGATGAGGTTCTGGAGTTTGTTTGTCCTAGTCATTTCGAATAGAATGGCTTGACATACCACAGGAATAAATAGCACCAATGACACGAATGCAGAACTACTCCTGACTATCAATTGATAGACGAAGGTCAGAATACAACTAAAGAGAGACAACTCAAGGAACATACGATTTTCTGAGTTGTGGATGCATAGATCAGTATGTCAAAGAGGTACAACATATTTCTTCCGGATAACCCATGCAGAAAGGTAGGATTGGCAGAGTCACAATTATCAAATGGAGAACTCATCAGGAGCACTCTTATTGTGATCTTTTGGTTCAAAGAACTTCTGCCATAAACTGTTCATAGTATTTGGAAGAAGGAAATACCACGGACCTTGAGGACTAATGCAAAGGTTACTAATATCCTAGAGGGACTAGCAACACTATCAACATGAAGTAAGTAGGGTGAATCTCGGGTTCAGAGACCCAGGAGTAGAATGCCTACTAACTAAGTGGCATCATAGGTTGCTTTCGGGAATGATGGCCAGAATCATCACACTGGGAACACAAAGCATGGCTAGATTACTAGGTGATACTCTAGACACCTAGGGTCATAAAAATAGCTCCAACCTATATACCGAGGCAATAAAGTACCTCAACACACTAGCTAGTGTGGTTAACCTGGCCAAAGGAACATCGGGAACGGAAAAGAAGGGATTTGCAAGTGCATCAGACTATTTAGAAACTTGGGATGACTTGGACAGCATAACGACTGTAAATGCTCAAAAGGATTTGAGACACCTTGCAAAAATGGTGGCATAACCACTCGATCGTCATAGTATCAAGGTTCGGAGGCCAACTACGAACACACGGAAATAGTAGGAACTGAACTGAGGCTTAAATCCATCAATCGTATAAGTCTACGGATTAGTAACACGTGATCCTGATAGAAAGAAGAGAAAGCCTAGTTCCTTAACCCCGTAGGAAAGATAGGATGACTCAGATCAGAAGGGCATAAGGTAAAGGAGTAAAGAGAGCCTTACGTTCCATCCCACAATCAATTCCCCTACATATAACTAAAGAATTTCTAGACTCAACTTTGACCAGTTTGGCTTGGTAAACCTACAGGCAGTCAAGCTCTGATACCAAAGCTGTGAGGACCCCGATTCTAACTCACACCGATCTAGCATGTAACACCTCATATCACTTTTCCGCCTCATGCATGGTATTCCCACGGGTGTCGCCTTACCAGGCCCGGGACCGTTTGCGCCTTTTGGCTCACGTATATGATAGTGTCGCTAGCATCCATATAACAGAGAACCCGGGCCGACATGACTAGTCGTGAACCCAAAGTGGCCCTAACTTATGGGGACAGGCATACATGAAACAACATCGAGGATGTCGGTCAGCAGCGTGTGAATCCGGGCTATAGCAGCTGGGCTAACAGGACTCCGGGAACCCGGGCTGTAGCAGGCTAGCAGGACTCCAGATGTCACCGCGTGACATTTCCCTGAAGGGACAGACACAGGAACGAAGTGTATCACATGCTGGCCAGTCTAAGTGTTCCAGAGCAGTAGTGCTGGGCTAGCAGGACTCCGGTAAACCGGGCTGTAGCGGACTACCAAGGCTCAGTGGAAGCACCAGACTACATTTCCCCATAGGAGAGGCTACCATGGATAAACAACTAGATTGTCGAATCCCACACATACCAAGCATTTCAAAATCACACACACAATATGCTCGATATGTGCAAATACAACATGGCATCACAACAAGACTCTACGACTCAGAGTATTTATTCAATAGGCTCCAAGGAGCCAGGTATTACAAACATAGGTCTCATGACCCAACATACAGAGCATACAAGCAACAAGCACATGCGGAAGCTTAACTTGTCTGAATACAGACAACTACAAATGAAAAAGGCTGAGAAGCCTGACCATCTACAAGATCCTGCCGAGGGCACAAGATCGTAGCTGAGGTAACAAGCTAAACGTCGGAGTCCATGTGGAACTACTAGCGAGACTGAAGTCTCTCTGCAAAAACATAAATTAAGCAAACGTGAGTCCAAATGTACCCAGCAAGACTTACATCAGAACTAACTACATATGCATCATTATCAACAAAGGGCTGGTGGGGTTTAACTGCAGCAAGCCAACTTTGACTCGGTGGCTATCCTGAACTACGACTGCAAGTAACTCTTCTGAGGTGGCGCGCACGAGTCCAGATATCCATCATATCAATACACTACTACGGATCCGCTCCCGTCTACCTACGAGAACACCGTCCATAGCACTCACGCTTATCTTGCGCATTTTAGAGTATCCACTTCAAGTTATCTATGAACTGTACAGGCAACCCAAAGGTCCTTCACCGCGGACACGGCTATTCGAATAGATAATGTTAACCCTGCAGGGGTGTACTTCTTCACACATGCCCTCACCACTTATCGCCGTTTACACGACATGTACTCGGCAACCTTCAAGCGGAAGCCCAGCGAGGGTGTCGGCCATGACCTGACTAACCACACAAGTCTCTCGTCCAGGTTTATCGCCTATTCGGGTTCCATCCGCAAGGAGATCCGGCCGAGGTGTCGCTCACGGCCCCAAACGATGTGAGCAGGGTTCCCAAGCCCACCATCCGGGTGCCACTTGGTACACCGTGCCACTACACCTAGTCTATCCCAAGCCCACCTATACCGGGTGCCACCTGGTAGACTACTAGCACTACCTACAAACACCAAAAACTAGTTGCAACTCCTGAACAGAGATCGAGTTGATTAATAAGTCGAGAGGGGTCGAGTTACCGAAACCCAATGTGTGGTAGCAACTGTTCATGGATCACAAACACAGAACTCATTTCCTGAGGACGGTTTCAATGATACAACCACCATGTACTCATACATGGCCTCTCACCGCTACCTTTACCAAATCGTGTTCACACACTTAGCTCACACACAGTAGGGCATGTTCACACACCTCTAATTCATTCCCGATGAATCAGACCTGACACAACTCTAAGTAATAGCAGGCATGACAAACAAGCATGAATGAGTAGGCACATCAGGGCTCAAACAACTCCTACTCATGCTAGTGGGTTTCATCTATTTACTATGGCAATGACAGGTCATGCAGAGGAAAGGGGTTCAGCTACCACAGCATGTAACAGTTGAAACGTTGTTGTCCTATTGCAGTAAAAGAGAGCAGGAGCGAGAGAGTGGGATTGTATCGGAATGAACAAGGGGGTTTTGCTTGCCGGGCACTTCTGAAGATAGTATAGTTCTTCATCTGTGTCATCGATCTCATCGTCGGAACATCATCTACTGAGAGGGGACAAATACCGGCAAACAAGGAAGAACACAATCAATGCAATGCACAATATGATGCATGATCATGACATGTCAAAATGCTATGATTTGAGCTAATGCAACTAGCAACAGGTTAAATGAAGTTGGTTTGAACCCTAGGTTCAAATTCAAACTCCATATGTGATTTCTTAAATGCCATTTAATTGAATTGTCCTAAACAGTAGTCATAAGTTGATCTAACATGCATCAAAATGGTACAGATGGATAGATTGGATTTTTCTGATCATTTTTCATATATAAATTATTTCATTCTGAGCTACGGTTGAATTTCTATGATTTTAGAAGTTTAGGGCATTTTCTGGAATTTCCTGGTTATTCTAAAATAAACTTAATCCAGAAAATGTATTACTGTGTGACGTCTGCAGGGTCAAACCTGACGGTTGGGACCCACAAGTCATTGGCTCACTGTTAACTGGGGATTTACCCCGTGTTGACTGGGATTTGACCCACCGCGGTGCCCGCACGTCAGCGTCTGCTAGGGGGTTAGTTAGTGCTAACGCTGGGGTTAACCAGCGGCTAACCGGTGGCGCTAATCCGACGTGGCGGCGATCGCCGGCCGGCCGTTTCCGGCCACGACTGGACGCACCGAGGGCACGGGAGGCAAGCTCGTGCTCTCCCGCATCCAGGGAAGGTGTCAAAAGGTCGCGGGGTGTCCTGGTTCGCCGACAGCGAGCACTTGGGCGGCCGCCGGAGTTTGGTGTGTGCGGCAGCTGCGGCTAATGCATGTGGCAGACCAAGTTAAGCAACGGGGCGGCAGCTACGGACCAGAAGGAGCACAACCATGTGCTCGGACGCAAGCTTTGGGTGCCCTGGCCACGGCGGCGAGGAGCCACGGCGGCAGCGAGCTTCGGTTGGGGTGGGGAGGCAAGCTAGAGGACGGGAACGGAGGGGGAGAGCAAGGGGGAAGGAGTAGGAGCTCACAGCGGTCCAGAAGAGCAGCTCATGAGCCGCCGGGAGGCAACAAGGCGAGTGTGGGGTCGCCGGCTATCTCGGCGGGTGGAGGTCGAAGAAGGGATCGATGGCGCCGTCTTGAGGCTCGTCTGCTTGAGTCCGTTGGTGGAGGTGACAAGCGTGAGGAGGCGGAGCCATTGGACTCTCTAGCAGGGCGAAACGACGGCAGTGGCTGCGGTGGTAGTGGACGACGGCGACGGCCATGCTCGGTGGCTGCGCGTGAAAGAACAGAGGAGGGGAGAGCGCTCGAGGTAGAGAGAGGATGAGGACCAGGGCATCGCGCTAGCGTGGAGAGAAAGCCCGAGGCCTTGCCACCGCGAAGCAGGAGGTGGCGCTCGGCCGCGCGAGCGCTGGCTTGCCAGTAGGCGCAAGGTTGAACACAACCTTGCCCCTGGTGGGCTGGACTGCAGTTGGGCCAGAATAGTGTTGGGCTACAGGTAGGCCAAGTGAGTTTCTGCTCTTTTTTTCTGTTCTGTTTTCTTTTACTAATATCTTTTGCCACTGTTTTGAATTTAAAGAAATTCAAACAATGTCAAAAAGTCCTCTGAATATTTTTATTTTGCTATAAGGACTTTTCCAAAAGCACATAAAACATTTCAAGGGTATTTGAAATTATATTTTAATTATATGAATATAATTCAAATTCAAATAGCTATTAATATAAATTCAAAGTCCCAAAAATAAATCCTCTAAAAATGTTCATTATTTTTGGTTTGGATAAAAACCCTTGCCAAAAATATCAAAAATCTATGAGGAGCCTTTTGGAAACAATGAATGAGAATTTAGGGGTTTTGCCCTACTTTTATTTAAATTTTGAGGCTTTCAAAATTCCTCAATTCAAGTTTCAGAAATTTAGACATGATGCAAGGTGCTCTCAAATGCAACTAATACAAGCAAAGTCTAGGGTTGTGACACTTCATGAGCGGGTAATGAAGATAATGCTAATAAAAGTTTCCAATGCTAGCTGGATGTTCAACATGATTCATGGAGAAGATAAAAATGTTGCTGATGGGCTAAACAACAATTCATCCAGGTTTCCATGAAGATGGAATTTCATAATTATGTGAACAAGTGATAGCATTGGTCAGAACCAAAAGATATAATGGTGTATGCTCGAGGGATCAACCACGAGTAAGACAACATTAAGAGCATCATTGGTTCTGATTTGATTTGATGATAGCCCGCACTCAAATCAAAGTTTGACATGACAATAGACACAACAGCTTATCACGAGGATCAATCAATGAATATATCATCTTTCTTAAACACACACGCACACAAAGATATCCCTTAGGAATGAACTAAGTCAGGTAAGCTTTTATCTTCCAACTCTCAAAATTGTTATTTGGCTTAACCAACTAGCTCAGGGGTTTCCGACATAGACTCTTAGAGAAAAGGTGGTTCATGGGGATAAACCAACTTGATCACGAACTTAACATAGCGGTCAGGTGACAACCTGGTGATACTTCTGAGAAGATATTCGGAAAATCATGAACCACCAATATGTTGTTGAGCTCGAGAACAATATTGCCTTTCAGAGTAGGACGATATGATCAAATGAGCGAGGATTTGACAAAATCCTAACTCATCAATCGAAGAGTGCATTAGGAAAATGGACTAGGTAGCACGATCAACCTTAGGGTGATGATTCAATCATCAACACGCTAAGAATGAGGTTATTGTCCATTTAACTACCAAACAATGAAATTGCTAGGAGTATAGATTTCACACATCACGATTCACTTGTCGGTGTTCCGGTTATAATAACACGGGGACCGAGGAATGAAAATGGTGGCAAGAAGTATAACTGTATCAAGAGTTCATAGGATGGTGTGCAATTCCCATGATATTCTTGATATAAAGATGGTGATACTCCAAGGTAGAACAGAACAAAACCTGGATTGGCAATTTGATCTGCAGGGTACGACTGCTTTGACCTAATCCTGGGAATGGATAAGGTACTGGAGTTTGTTTCTCCTAGTCATTCCGAACAGAATGGCTTGACGGACCACAAGAATAATAGGCATCGATAAACACGAATGCAGAACTACTCCTGACTATCAATTGATAGATGAGGTCAGAATATAACTAAATAGGGACAACTCAAGGAACATATAACTTTCTGAGTTATGGATGCATAGATTAGTATGTCGAACCAGGTTCAACAGGTTTCTTCCGGATAACCCATGCAGAAAGGTGGAACTGGCAGAGTAACAACATAGAATCGAGAACTCGTCAAGAGCACTCTGGTTGTGATCTTTCGGTTCAATGAGGAACTTCTGCCATAAGCAGTACATGGTATTTAGAAGAAAGAAATACCACGAACCTCAAGGACTATCGCAGAGTTTACTAATAACCTAAAGGAATGAGCAAACATAATCAACAAGAAGTACGTAGGGTGAATCTCAGGTTCAAAAGCCAGGAGTAGAATACCTACTAACTAAGTTGCATCACGGGATGCTTTTGAGAATGACGGCCAGAATCATCACACCGGGAACACAAAACATGGCTAGATTACTAGGTAATGCTCCAAGACACCTAAGGTCATAATAATAACTCCAACATATATGTCGAGGCAATAGAGTGCCCCAACTCACTGACTAGTGTGGTTAATCTGGCCCAAAGGATCATCGGGAACGGGAAGGAGGGATTTGCAAATGCATCATATTATTTAGACACCTAGAATGACTCGGACAACATAACAGCTGTAAATGCTCAAAAGATTTGAGACATCCTAGAAGAAATGGTGGCATAACCACTCAGAATCACAATATCAAGGTTCCGAGACCAACTATGAACACACAGAGGTAGTAGGAACTGAACTGAGGCTTAGATCCAACAATCCTATAAGTCTACGGATTAGTAACACGTGATCCTGATAGAAAGAAGAGAAAGCCTAGTTCCTTAACCCCGTAGGAAAGATAGGATGACTCGGATTAGAGGGCATAAGGTAAAGGAGTAAAAGGAGCCTTACGTTCCCATCCACAATCAATTCCCTTACATAACTAAAGAATTTCTAGACTCAACTTCGACCAATATGGCTTGGTAATCCTACAGGCAGTCAGGCTTTGATACCAAAGCTGTCAGGACCCTGATCTTAAGTCACACCGATCTAGCATGTAACACATCATATCACTTTGCGACCTCATGCACGGTATTCGACGGGTGCCACCTTACCTAGACCGGGACTGTTTGCGCCTTTTGGCTCACATATATGATAGTGCCGCTAGCATCCATATGACAAAGAACCTGGGCTGACATGACTAGTCATGGACCCAAAGTGGTGCTAACTTACAGGGACAGGCATTCATGACCCAACAACGAATGTGTCGATCAACAACGTATGAACCCAAGTCGTAGCAAGCTACATGGACTTAAAGGAACAACACGTGACATTTCCCTGAAGGGACAGACATGGGAACGAAGAAGGGCACGTGCCCGCCAGCCTAAGTGTTCTGGAGCAGTAGCAAGCTACCATGGATAAGTGGAAGCACTAGGAGACATTTCCCGGTAAGAGAGGCTACCAAGGATGAACAACTAGGTTGTCAGATCCCACACATACCAAGCATTTCAAATCATACACACAATATGCTCTATATGTGCAAATACAACATGGCATCACAACATAACTATATGACTCAAAGTATTTATTCAATAGGCTCCCAGGAGTGAGATATTACAAACATGGGTCTCATGACCCAACATTCAGAGCATACAAGTCAAAGCAAAAGCGGAAGCTTAACATGTCTGAGTACAGACAACTACAAATGAAAAGGCCTGAGAAGCCTGACTATCGACCAGATCCTGCCGAGGGCACAAGATCGTAGCTGAGGTAACAAGCTAAACGTCGAAGTCCACGCGGAACTACTAGTGAAACGGAAGTCTCTCTGCAAAAACATAAAATAGGCAAACGTGAGTACAAATGTACCCAGCAAGACTTACATCAGAACTAACTACATATGCATCATTATCAACAAACGGGGTGGTGGAGTTTAACTGCGGCAAGCCATCTTTGACCTGGTGGCTATCCTGAACTACGACTGCAAGTAACTCTTTTGAGGTGGCGCACACGAGTCCACATATTCACCATATCAATACACCACTATGGATCCGCTCTCGCTACAAGAACGCCATCCATAGCAGTCACGCTTATCTTGCGTATTTTAGAGTATCCACTTTCACTTGTCTATGAACTGTATAGGCAACCCGGAGGTCCTTTACCGCGGACACGGCTATTCAAATAGATGATGTTAACCCTGAAGGGGTGTACTTCTTCACACACGCTCTCACCACGTACCGTCATTTACACGACATGTACTCGGCAACCTTCAAGCGGAAGCCCAACGAGGGTGTCGGTACCTAAACACTCAAGTCTCCAGTCCAGGTTTATCGCCTATTCAGGTTCCATCCGTAGGGAGTCCGGCCGAGGTTTCCACATACGGCCCCGAACGATGTGTGCACGGTTCCTGAGACACCAAACGGGCGCCCGGTACACCGTGCCACGTGCCTACCGCATCACAGCCCACCCCTCGGGTCAGTGCTGCGCACGGCCTCCAGCATACTACAAACACCAGAAACTACTTGCAACTCCTAGACAGAGGACATGGGTGGTTAAGAAGCCGAGGGGGTCAATGAAGGATCCCAATGAGTGGTAGTGGCTATGCATGGATCGCAAACACAGAACTCAGTTCCTGAGGATGGATTCAATGAGACAACCCACCACGTACTCCTACATGGCCTCTCACCGCTACCTTTACCAAATCGTGTTCACACACTTGGCTCACACACAGTAGGACATGTTCATCATTGTTCCAATTCATCCCCGGTGAATCAGACCTGACACAACTCTAAGCATAGTAGGCATGACAAACAAGCATGAATGAGTAGGCACATCAGGGCTCAAACAACTCCTACTCATGCTAGTGGGTTTCATCTATTTACTGTGGCAATGACAGGTCATGCGGAGGAAAGGGGTTCAACTATCGCAACATGTAGCAGTTGAATCGTTGTTGTCCTAATGCAGTAAAAGAGAGCAGGAACGAGAGAGTGGGATTGTATTGGAATGAACAAGGGGGTTTGCTTGCCTGGTGAGGGAGTCCTGGATTAATGGGTCCTCGGACAGCCGTACTATATACTTTAGCCGGACTGTTGGACTATGAAGATACAAGATTGAAGACTTTGTCCCGTGTCCGGATGGGACTCTCCTTTGCGTGGAAGGCAAGCTTGGATATTAGGATATGTAGATTTCCTTCTCTGTAACCGACTCTGTGTAACCCTAGCCCCCTCCGGTGTCTATATAAACCGGAGGGTTTAGTTTGTAGGACAACAACAATCATAATCATAGGTTAGCTAGCTTCTAGGGTTTAGCCTCTACGATCTCGTGGTAGATCAACTCTTGTAATATTCATATCATCAAGATCAATCAAGCAGTAAGTAGGGTATTACCTCCATCGAGAGGGCCCGAACCTAGGTAAAACGTCGTGTTCCCTGCCTCCTGTTACCATTAGCGTTAGACGCACAGTTCGGGACCCCTACCCGAGATCCGCCGGTTTTGACACCGACATTGGTGCTTTCATTGAGAGTTCCATTGTGTCGTTGCTATAAGGCTTGATGGATCCTTCAATCATCTTCAACGACGCAGTCCAAGGGGAGGTTTTCCTTCCCGGACAGATCTTCGTATTCGGCAGCTTCGCACTACGGGCCAATTCGCTTGGCCATCTGGAGCAGATCGATAGCTATGCCCCTAGCCATCAGGTCAGGTTTGGAAGCTTAAACTATACTGCTGACATCCGCAGAGACTTGATCTTTGACAGATTCGAGCCCATACCGGGTGCGCCGAACGGTCACGACAGGCATGACTTCGATCTGCCGTCGGACAGTATTCGGGAGATCACGCCTGCGGTAGCGCCGGGAATCAATCTGGAGCAGATCGTGCCTTTCGAGGGCAGGTGGATGGACCGTGCCATGGAAGCCGCACACCGATCGGTGTTGGAGCCGAACACTGATCCTGCCTCCTATGAGGATGGTGTTATCGGACCCTCGGACTCGTCTCCGGCTACAGGATCCGAACTGCGTGCGTCCGTGCCTATCGAATCGGATTGGGCACCCGTCATGGAGTTCAGCACCGCAGATATTTTTCAGCACTCTCCCTTAGGAGATGTGCTAAACTCATTAAGGTCTCTTTCCTTGTCAGGAGATTCTTGGCCGAACTATGTCCAGCTCGAGTGGGGAGCGGATGATGAAGAAAGTCGTCCCCCACCAACCACCCACTTCATAGCCACTATCGATGACTTAACCGACGTGCTTGAGTTCGACTCCAAAGACATCGACGGTATGGACGACGATGCTGGAGAAGAACAGCAACCACCGCCTATAGGGCGCTGGACAGCTACCTCATCATACGATATTTATATGGTGGACACCCCTAAAGAAAGCGATGGCGATGAGGCAACGGAAGACAACCCCTTGGAGAAGCAATCTAGATGCCGGCATCATCGACGCCGCTCCAAGCCCCGCCATAGCAAAAATAGTGATAACGGCACAAGAGATAACAATCCGGATGGTGCCGAAGACAAGGACAATCCTGCCCAGCCAGGCTTCGAGCAGGCCGAGCAGGAGGATGGGCAAGCTAGCCCTAAAGAACAGGCAACTGATGGAGAATCAGAGGACGATAATTACATGCCTCTCTCCGAAGACGAAGTGAGCCTTGGCGACGAAGAATTCATCGTGCCTGAGGATCCCGTCGAGCAGGAGTGCTTCAAACGACTTCTCATAGCCACTGCAAAAAGCCTAAAGAAAAAGCAGCAACAGCTTCAAGATGATCAAGATCTGCTAACTGACAGATGGACCGAGGTCCTGGCTGCCGAGGAATACGGACTCGAGCGCCCTAGCAAAAGCTACCCAAAGCGCAGGCTGCTACCTCAAATCGAGGAGGAGGCTTCAAAGGCCACGCTACCAGCACATGATGCGGCTAACCGGCCACCCCGTGGCCGCGACAAAGTGACTTACCAGCCCGAAGTCCAGACCGCACCCCGTCGCCAATCAAACGATAATACTAAGGCCCGGGGCTATACGAAGGACTTGCGAGATGTATTGGAAAACAAAGCAGGATAGTCAAGATCGATCTACGGATCACGGGGTCGCGCCACAAGACGTGACGATGACCGTCACGCCGGATACGATAAACCAAAGTCCGGCTGGGCCGAATACAATAGACTGGATTCATTTGAACTACGTCGGGATGTAGCCCGGCATAGAGGCGCCGCACACACCCTTTGCTTCCCTGACGAAGTTATGGATCATGAATTCTCAGAAGGGTTTAAACTCGTAAACATTGAATCATACAATGGCACAACAGACCCCGCGGTATGGATCGAAGATTTTCTTCTCCACATTCACATGGCCCGCGGTGATGACTTACATGCCATAAAGTACCTACCACTTAAGCTCAAAGGACCGGCTCATCATTGGCTGAATAGCTTGCCAGCAAGCTCCATTGGCAGTTGGGAGGATCTGGAAGACGCGTTTCTCGATAACTTCCAAGGCACTTACGTGCGACCACTGGATGCCGATGACTTAAGTCACATAACCCAACAGCACGGAGAGTCAGCCAAGAAATTCTGGACTCGGTTCCTAACTAAAAAGAACCAAATTGTCGACTGTCCAGATGCCGAAGCCTTAACGACCTTCAAGCACAACATCCGCGATGAATGGCTCGCTCGACATCTCATCCAAGAGAAGACAAAGTCCATGGCAGCCCTCACGACACTCATGACCCGCTTCTGCGCAGGCGAGGACAGCTGGCTGGCTCGCAGCAATAGCATACCCGAAAACTCAGGTGATTCAGATGCCAGGGATAGCAATGGCAAGCCACGACGAAATAGACACAAGCATCGCAATAATGGCGACAACGCCGAAGACACGGCAGTCAATGCCAGATGCAGAGGCTTTAAATCCGTACAACGGAAAAAGCCATTCAAAAGAAACAGTCTAGGCTCGTCCAGCTTGGACCAAATTCTCGATCGCTCGTGTCAAATTCACGGCAACCCCGACAAACCAACCAACCACACAAACAGGGAATGTTGGGTGTTTAAACAAGCTGGCAAGTTGAATGCCGAGAACAAGGAAAAGGGGCCACATAGCGATGATGACGAGGAGCCCTAGCCGCCGAACACGGGAGGACAGAAGAAATTCCCTCCCTAGGTGAAAACAGTAAATATGATATATGCAACCCATATTCCCAAGAGGGAACGGAAGCACGCACTAAGGGACGTCTATGCGATGGAGCCAGTCGCCCCAAAGTTCAACCCATGGTCCTCTTGTCTAATCACCTTCGATCACAGGGACCATCCTACCAGTATCCGTCATGGCGGTTCGGCCGCATTGGTCCTGGACCCCATCATTGACGGATTCCATCTCACACGAGTCCTCACGAACGGTGGCAGCAGCCTGAACTTGCTCTATCAGGATACAGTGCGCAAAATGGGCATCGACCCCTCAAGGATCAAGCCCACAAAAACCACCTTCAAGGGTGTCATACCCAGTGTGGAGGCATGTTGTATGGGCTCAATCACACTGGAAGTGGTCTTCGGATCTCCGGACAATTTCCGAAGCGAGGAGTTAATCTTCGACATCGTACCCTTCCGGAGTGGCTATCATGCACTGCTCGGAGGAACCACATTCGCCAAATTCAATGTGGTACCGCATTATTCATACCTCAAGCTCAAAATGCCAGGACCTCGCGGGATTATCACAGGTAATGGAAACACAAAGCACTCACTCCGTACGGAGGAGCACACCGCGGCCCTCGCGGCGGAAGTACAAAACAGCCTTCTTAGGCAAACAACCAACTCGGCGATAAATAACCCGGATACTTTCAAGCGAGTCCGGAATACTCCGCAATAGGATCATCCGGCACGTCCAGAGCTCGACTAGCAATCCGGCCTCCACCCTAGTACCAGTCAAACGGCGAAATGTGTGCCGCGCGTACATAACTACGCACTTAAAATACCCTGGGCATAGGCGGAGGCACAGCTATGACACGGTCCACAATGCGGTTCGACCGCCCCGGGACACACGCATTTTTGCACCCCTTTTTCTTTCAGGTCCCTATCTTCAGGAGGCTCTTCCAAAAGACTGGCTATCAGACACATAGCAGGACGGACACACTAGGAGGACCAGAAGCTTTGGTGTACGAGGGAATCCACAGGTAGTCTCTGATAACGATCGTTATACCTGTTTTACATACCCGCATACCACCCGCTCCTGGTCAGGATGTGTCAAACAGTCCTATTCTGCTTATCGCACTACTTGTATATGTACGCTTGGATGTATCATTTGAATAACAAGGGAAAATAGTATATAGCATCAGCTTGCTATTACGTTTAGTTACCCCTTTTTCTTTACTGCTTATTTGTTATACCCATGCATTTTGGCACGACCAGTTTGTCAGGGGCTTCAGCACCCCATAATCTGGCAAGACAAGTCTGAACACTTTCGACAATGCGGCACCCCGAACTTATAGCACTATATGCATCAGCTCCGAATCATGTCTTGGGTCAATAGTTGGGTTTGCCCGGCTCCCATGTTTTGGTAGCTTACGTTCCGCTATATCGGCTAAGGTAGCACAGGGAGAACTACTGCGATAGTGTCCCGGTTCTTCTGGACGAGAACCTCAGTAGAGAAAGCCAAAAACTGACTATCATGATAAGGCGAGAGTTGGTCGCTATTTGAGAGGTCTCAAATCCTTAAAGATTTTTTCCGCTTCAGGCGAGGAATCAGCCTCGTCCAATTTAGGCGTGTATAGCGCCCCGACTCCGGCTTTCCGGATACTAGGGGCTTCGCCAAAATTTAAAATTGTAGACTTCTAGGGCTAAGTGAGGGCGATAAACCTATATAGTCTGATTGCCTCGTTCGTGGCACTAAACACCTCCTTCAAAGGACCAAAAACTTGGATAAAGAGTGTTTATACTTATCCCGAACACCCTAGTGCTAGTTTCATGGGGGCGGAAGCCGACGACTGGCCAACTCTCAAGATTTTTTAAAACAGCCACACAGAAGGTAATATTTTAAATTAACACGCGCTACATGGCGCACATGAACTGGTTTTCATAATACATGATGACATGAGTACATTCATTCAAATATCACATCCTTAGTACATTCATCCGCCACAAGGCGGGCACCCTTAATGACATTTTCATAATACTGTTCAGGGTGGCGATGCTCCTTACCCTTCGGTGGCCCCTCTATCACCAGCTTCTCAGCGTCCATCTTCGCCCAGTGCACCTTCGCACGGGCCAAAGCCCTGCGTGCACCCTCAAAACAGACGGACCGCTTAACCACTTCAAGCTGCGGACATGCATTCACCATCTGCTTGACAAAGCCGAAGTAGCTGCTGGGCAGGGGATCGCCAGGCCATAGCCGGACTATGAAGTCCTTCATGGCCAGTTCGGCCGCCTTGTGAAGTTCGATCAGTTGCTTTAGCTGGTCGCTCAAGGACATCGGATGTTCGGCCCCAACATATTGGGAACAAAACAGCTTATCCGTCGAGCTCCCCTCCTCAGCCTGGTAAAACTCGGCGGCATCAGAGATGTTGCGCGACAGATCTTCGAATGCTCCTGGAGAGCTCCGAATTAGGGGAAGTAAAAGGAAAGTCTCTTTCACATGCTTGCTTTGCATAATGAAAGCCTTACCCGCAGCTATCTTCTTGGCTGCCTCAATTTCTTGGAGGGCCTTCTGGGCTTTGGCCTTGGCGTCTAGTGCGCTCTGACGGGCCTTCGCAAGCTCCGACTCTTGCGTCTTGGAGTCACGCTCCAAGGACTCGAATTTTTTGACGAAGTCCTGAAGCTCTTGCTGGACCTCATCAACTCGCGCCTCTTGTTTTTCACGCTCGGTGCGCTCCTTGGCCGCTTTGTTTTCGGCCTCGAACAGTGTCATGGAATTGTCACGTCAGACGTCCTCGTGAAAGGACTTAGTTGTGGAGCCATCACAACTAGGAAGCTTGAAGGGGTTAATCGGGACAAAGGACACGAGAGGTTTATACTAGTTCGGCCCCTTATGGTGAAGGTAAGGCCTACGTCTAGTTGGGTTGGTATTGATTGATGTTTCGATAACCAGGGAGCGAGATACGCTATGCCCGGCTCTCGATGAGTTGTTTCTTGCCCTAAGCCACCGGTGGGTCATCCCCTTATATACACGGGTTGATGCCCTGCGACTTACAGAGTCCCGACCGACTTATAAACAGTGTCCGGCTCGGTGACTAGTTAAATCTATCTTATGATACAAGTCATGCCATTATGGCGGTTTACTACGACGGGCCTTAAGTCGCCTATGGGCTTTAGACCCTTTACTGAACCACCACCTTCATACTTGGTCTTGGGCTTCTTTCTGGTGAGTCTTCTTTGTGTAACCCGGCCCCTCCTGGGCGGCTTACACAAATAGTTATATCCCCAACATTAGGCCCTAGATTGATTTGAACCGGTTCATGTCAATCTTAAAATACCTTAAGAAATAAATCTTCAACCTTCTGCATGTGCAAAAGGTTTTCTTTAACCCGCCATGACATCATCTTTTGGATCTGCGTTAACCCGCCATGACGTCATCTTTAATTAAATTCCTTCTTTATTATACCATATCCTCCAACGGATCTTTGCCTTTACTGACCGTTCTGAAAACCGAGGCATCGGGGCCGCTGGATAATAATGTTTATCTCCTCGTTTCTCGTGCCGTCTCAGTCGGCCTTTCCTTATAAATAGGCACGACCTAGGTCTTCTCCATTCTCCCCCTTCAGTCATCTTCTTCCTCTCATTGTCCCTCTGCCTCTCGAGCTCCGCCGCCGCCACCGTCGGAGATCTCCTCGTCCTCACCAACTCAGGCCGCTGCATCGACCTGATTTGACCAGAGAAACGCGTTGAACATCCACATCAAACTGCATCTGTAAGTTTCCTCTTGTTCCTCAGATCCGCATTAAGACCATCAAGTTCTTTGGTGTTCTTCGCTGTTCGTCAGGGCCCCTCGTAGATTTCATTACCACCGCTATTTTTTGATCTTGAAGATGGTATAAACCTAATGCGGTAGTTATTTCGCACCCATTACGAATACAAATAGATCCCTTTCCATCGTACATAGGTCCTGTTCGAACCCTTGAGCTTCATCTGTGCCAGTTCTAGGTCTAGAAACTTTTCTTTTCAGAATAGTTTTTTGATCCAAAATAATAACGACAACTTGTGAAACCAGTTTCTTTCACCCGAAAATAAAAAACTGCCTCTGTCAAATATGTTTAACCATGACTGTCCATGTGGCCGGTTTAAGTAAATATCACTGATCTGTCAACCTTACTTGCTTCTCTCAGATTTAAGAATATTCAATTGCTCTTGATATCCATAGCGGCTTAAATATCACTGCGTAGTTGCCCATATATCATTAGGCCCCTTCTTAAGCTGTCATCTTGAATAGATTTAAGATGTTTTCCTCCGGGTTAAATTTGAACCGAAACTTCTTATTTTGACATAGGCTTCAATTTACGTCATGGCACCTAAGGCAACCAAAGCTCCTGTGACCTGTAACTGGGTCCCATCCACAGTCACAAGAAGTAAACTGTCTGAATTTGTGAAGTCTGGTCATCTGCCTAAGAAGGAGGTCATGTCTTATCGTGCCCCTGACCCGTCTGAAGAGAAGCCTCAACCCAAAGAAGGGGAGGTGATAGTTTTTACGGATCACATGAGCCGGGGATTTGCTCCTCCTGGTTCAAAATTCTTCAGGGATGTTTTGAATTTCTTTGACCTTAGACCTCAAGACATTGGACCCAATTCTGTGTCAAATATTTGCAATTTCCAAGTCTTCTGCGAGGTGTACCTGGGAGAGGAGCCTAATCTGCTTTTGTTCAGAGAGCTTTTCTACTTAAACCGGCAGAATGAACGTGCCAACGGGCCAAGTATTGAACTTGGCGGCATCTCAATTCAGCGGCGGAGAGACTGCCTTTTCCTTATGTTGAACTGTCGAGTGACCCGAAAGACTGGAATCAGACGTGGTTCTATTGTCAGGACACTTCTCCGGCTGACGAGAGCCCTCTGCCCGGCTTCCGCGCTCTGCGCCTTGAGTCTAACCATCCGCTAGCGGATAAACTAACTGCTATTGAGCGTCTGCCTCTCGCTCCCACCATTAAGAAGATCAAAGCTCTTTTGGGAAATGGCTTAAACGGCATCGACCTGGTCCGAGTCTGGGTCACTTGGCGAGTACTTCCGTTAAGCCGCCGTCCCAGCTTAATGTGTACTTACTCAGGCGAAAAGGATGATCCACTGCGTCATAGCCCTGATGACTTACCAGATGATGTGGTGGAGGCTAGGACCCAGTCGCTGCTGAAAGAGGGCACAGTGACTAGTAATGCCTTCGGCTTACTTCCCTTCTGCAAGAAGAACCTGACCCCCGCAGTGAGTTATCAACCTCAATAAATACTCTTTGCTATGTTTCACCTTATTTTTACTCATAATCTCTTATATTTTTCCACAGGCCGATGACAACTTCTGGAAGGTCAAGTATGACCATTAGGCTGCCAAGCAAGCCAGGACAGACAAGAAAACCGAAAGGAAAGCCGCCAAAACGGGAACTTCAAAGAAGAAGAAGCCAAGCGCTTCAGATTTACTCAAATTGGATGACACTTTTGAGGATAACAAAGAGGTAATTCTTAATTCTCTTAACTCCTTTGCCATTATTTTATTGACATTCTATCTTTTCAGGAGGATACGTGGAACAGCCAAGCGGTTGACGAAGAGGTAACTATAATCTCCTCCGACTCAGAGCCTTTGCCAAGGCAAAAAATCCAAAGGGTGACCCGGAAAGTAAGATTTTCACATCCTCTAGCTTATCAAGATGCTCAATTTCTTTTGAAGCAACAACAGCTTGAAAGCTGGAGGCAGACCCGGACCGGCAAGGATGCAGAACTTTCCTCCGGCTTACCTAACGTAACTAGGAAGCGTCGGACTGAGGTTATCTCCGATTTACATTTTGTTTTACCTTTGGCGGGTTTAATTCGCCAACCTCTCAATTCATCTGACTCTAATTATCAGGATACCTCTCCTTCCTCCGGCGAGTCTATGCAATCTAACATGCCGGCCTTCAAAACTGCCCCCGGGTAATGTAACTTTGTTTACCTTACGCTTCACCTTACCTATGCTTTTGTATTCATCCTTCTACCTTTGTTGACAGCATGCAAGTGAAGCCCAGTAAGAGGGCAAAGAAGAATAAGCCGTCCCAAGCCCCGGTCATGACTAAACTGGCGCTTGACATGTCTGCTCCTGATAGTTCCACCCATCAGCCGCCGCCTGAATCGGCCTCTGACATTCCGGTGCCAACCTCTGACCCGCCTGCCAAAGATACTCTCAACAGCTCCGATAACCCAGAAGCTCCTAGCTCGGTCAAGACAAATGACCCGGAAGTTGAGATTCTGAAAAGTCAGTTTGTTGAGCCAGGGCGGCCCACTGTCCTTTCCAAATGCATTGCTAAGGAGGAACTCATCGAACGCCGGAAGGCCAAGCTGGACATGACTGACTATACTCACTTAAGCATTGGAGATATAGTCTCTGGCTATCTTAATCAAGTGCATAACAGCCGTGACCTGGAAATTGACATGGTGAAGCAGATACAACAAAAATCTGAGGTATGCCTTTATGCCTCTTTTCTGAATCATACGTACCATATCAGCCCCCAAGTCTATTGCTTATGAATAAATATGCTATAGACTTAGAAAACTGCTTACCACTGTTTTGTCCGGTTTAGAAGAAGAAAAGTAAACCGGTTGTAACATAATACCTTGAACTTGAACTTGCGATACACATTAGCCCCCAAGTTTCAAGAATCTTTGCTTGCAAGGTACTTGGGACTTAATGTTATCTTACCATGATTCTTACTATAACCTGGTATCAATGCAGGCCACCATAAGTCAATTTGAGTCAGCGTTTGCTAACCTAAAAAGCCGTCTGACAGCTCAAGAACTTGAAACTCAAAAAGCCAACTCCAAATTTGAATTCAGCATCTCTGAACAAGAGAAGTTGAAGAAGAATTTTGAGTCAGAGAAGAAAGTCTGGGCTGATGAGAAGGCTTCACTTGTGACCCGGGCCGAGACGGCAGAGGCATCACTTGCAGAAGCAACAACTGAGCTGTCCGACTTAAAGTGCCAAATATCTCAAATCGTCTCAGCCATCTTCGGTAAGTTACTGTACATAACCTCAAACATTGTAATCCTTCCTTGGATGACTATTGTAATCGTTATCTCCGACTTACTTTATGTTTGTGAACACAGGCCCCAGGAGCACCAACCTCAAGCAGAACATGCTGATCAAACTTAAGGCGGTTTACACTCTAGTGGAGCAACTGTACACCAGGTCACAACGTGCTTTGGCCATTGTAGCTTTATCAAATAACACTCCCCACCTTCTGCAAGACGTGCTGAAGTTCCTCGCTGTGCTACCTCAGCAGATCCAAGATATAAGGCGGGCGTCCTCAAGAGCCGGGGCCGTAGCCGCATTGAGCCGGGCAAAGGCATGGATTCCAGAACAAGACCCGGCTGACCTCGCCCTTGGATACCCGAGTCTGAAGGAGGATGGTACCGTATTTGATGATCAGGATTTCACCGCCTGCGTCAAAGACATACGTCCCGTGGCTACCCTCATTGGGAACGATACTGACCTTACCAAGTATTCGCCGGGCTATGAGAGTGAGAACCGGAGAATTCCAAACACTCCATATGATCAAGTCAGCCTGATCCCTCCAACTCGTAAGCATACTTTTGCCCCTGAAGTGGACCCAGCCGGTTTAATAGATGATGAAGCTGAGTTTGAAGCCTTGAGTGGCATTGACTGGGCCTCGTCAACCTTCCAGGACAAAGCAACCGACAGAGAGGCGGAGAAGGATAACCCAGAATCTTCAAGCCCGCCGAAGGAGTGAACCGCTAGGCGTTTTATGACTTTGCAAAAAACAATGCTTCATTTATTCAGACTCGGGGAGTCTTTTAATAGGGTAGAAAAACATCTCAACTTTTGTCATGCCTTCGCGCATGTTTATGGTGCTTAATACTTTCGTAAGCCGCCATCGCTATATATTTCTAGCTTATGTTGATCGTTTATTTCCTTGATGTTAAATTTTGCTTGCTTGCGATCCCTTTGGTAATCTCGACTGCTTATATGACCTTCACCCTGTGGTTAAATTCAACTCCTGAAAGTCGGAACATGTAATGTTCACCTGGCACTTAACAACCTAGGGTGATCAATATTAAGCCAGAAGAACAAAAAATCACCTCCTAGTGCTTTAAAAAATGTCTCAAAGTAGTCAAGTAATTATAGTTATGCAATATAATGGATAATAAACAATATTCAAAGGCTTCTGATTCGAATACGATCAGTAAACCGCTCCAAAGGGGTTAAGCTAAGATTCGGATACGATCATATAGCCCCCAGTGGCTTTGGCGATGCCGATCAAGTGGGTATCGACAGTTGTGTTCTCTTTGGTTCGAATACGACCTATGTTTGAACAGGAAGCCCCCAAGTGACCATAAGAGTTTTTTAATGATGCTGATTCGAATACGATCCACGTCATACCCAAAGAGGTTAGGCTATGATTCAAATATGATCAAGAAGCCCCCAAGTGGGTTTGGCAGTATGCCGATCAAATGGGTATCGACAGCTATGTTCTCTTTGGTTTGAATACGACCTATGTTTGAACAGGAAGCCCCCAAGTGATCATGGCTAGATTCATATATGATCATAAGACGGACCAAAAGGAAAGCCGTATTCAGGTATGATCCGCTCCCTGTTGGTTGTTTTCACCACCTGATAAAGAAGACATATACTCTTTTGAGGATAAAAGGACAGAGGTCCTGCTTTATTGCTTTATATAATATATACACTATCAAAATATATACATTTTGAGAGCCGATGGCTTAAGTATAGTAAGGCCAGAGATGGGCGATATTCCACGACCGGCGGGTCTCCTCCTCCGACTTACGTGAGTCTTTGTGCTCTCGAACATCAATGAGGTAGTATGACCCGTTGTGCAGATTCTTGCTGACCACAAAGGGTCCTTCCCAAGGTGGGGATAGCTTGTGCATATCAGACTGATCCTGGATGAGCCGGAGTACCAAATTGCCTTCCTGAAAAGTTCTGCTCCTAACCCGACGGCTGTGATAGCGGTGCAGGTCTTGTTGATAAATTGCCGAGCGAGCTATTGCCAAGTCTCGCTCCTCATCCAACAAATCAAGTGCATCCTGACGAGCTTTTTCATTGTCAGCCTCAACGTAAGCCGCCACGCGGGGTGAATCGTGCCGGATGTCACTTGGCAGGACTGCCTCTGCACCATACACCATGAAGAAAGCTGTGTAGACTGTAAATCTATTAGGCGTAGTGTTGATGCTCCACAATACAGAGGGTAACTCCTCCACCCAACATCCCGGAGTCCGCCGTAAGGGGACAAAGAGCTGGGGCTTGATACCCTTCAGGATCTCGTGATTAGCTCTTTCTGCTTGACCATTGGATTGAGGATGAGCAATAGCTGAGACATCAAGCCGGATATGCTCTCGTTGACAGAACTCTTCCATGGCACCCATGGAGAGATTAGTGCCATTATCAGTTATAATGCTGTGTGGAAAACCAAAACAAAAGATCACCTTTTTCATGAACTGAACCGCCTTGGCTACATCACACTTACTGACTGGCTCTGCCTCAACCCACTTTCTGAACTTATCCACCGCCACCAGGAGGCGTGTCTTTTTATCTTTAGACCTCTTGAAAGGCCCAACCATGTCAAGCCCCCAGACCGCGAACGGCCAAGTGATTGGAATCATCCTCAACTCTTGAGCCGGCACATGAGCTCGTCGTGAGAACTTTTGACATTCGTCACATTTACTGACCAGATCCTCCACATTAGCATGAACCGTCAGCCAATAGAAACCATGACGGAAAGCCTTGGCCACAAGAGACTTTGACCCGGCATGATGGCCACAATCCCCTTCATGGATCCCATGAAGTATCTCTTGGCCCTCCGCAGGCGACACACAGCGTTGAAATGCCCCAGCGACGCTTCGGTGATGTGACTCGCCATGAACAATCGTCATAGATTTGGACCGCCTGACAATTTGTCTGGCCAAGGTCTCATCCTCAGGCAACTCTCCCTGGGTCATATAGGCCAAATATGGCACTGTCCAATCCGGGATGACGTGAAGAGCTGCCACCAACTGTGCCTCCGGGTCTGGCACTGCTAGTTCTTCCTCTGTAGGTACCTTGACAGAAGGATTATGCAAAACATCGAGGAAAGGTGTTAGGCGGCACCGGCTTACGTTGAGATCCCAGCCGGCTTAAAGCATCAGCCGCCTCATTCTTCCTTCGATCAATGTGCTCTACTTGATAGCCTTTGAAGTGCCCAGCCACAGCATCTACTTCACGATGATAAGCCGCCATAAGAGGATCCTTGGAGTCCCACTTGCCTGATACCTATTGGGCCACGAGATCTGAATTGCCAAAGCACCTTACTTGGCTCAAGTTCATCTCTTTGGCCACCCGGAGACCATGGAGTAAGGCCTCGTATTCAGCTGCATTGTTAGTACAAGGAAACATAAGCCGGAGCACATAACAAAATTTGTCACCTCGAGGGGAAGTTAAAACAACTCCAGCCCCCGAGCCTTCTAACTGCCTGGACCCGTCAAAGTGAATAGTCCAATACGTGTTATCTGGCTTCTCCTCAGGTGCCTGCAACTCTGTCCAATCATTGATAAAATCCACCAAGGCTTGAGACTTAATAGCAGTACGTGGCATATATTTCAAACCATGAGGCCCAAGCTCAATAGCCCACTTGGCGACTCGTCCTGTGGCCTCCCTATTCTGGATGATGTCTCCCAAGGGGGCAGAACTTACCACAGTTATAGGATGACTTTGGAAAGTACTGCTTCAACTTCCGGTTTGCCATAAACACTCCGTAAACAAGTTTCTGCCAATGTGGATACCTTTGTTTAGACTCAAGCACCTCACTCATGTAATAAACCGGCCGTTGAACCGGATGCTCCTTGCCAGCTTCCTTACGCTCTACCACAATGGCAACACTGACGGCTCGTGAATTAGCAGCCACATATAACAGCAACGGCTCCTTATCAATGGGAGCCGCAAGGACCGGTGGCTCTGACAACTGTCTCTTCAAATCTTCAAAGGCAGCATCAGCAGCATCACTCCAGACAAAGGTGTCTGTTTTCTTCATCATCTGATACAGTGGTAGGGCCTTCTCACCCAACCGGCTTATGAACCGGCTTAAAGCAGCAACACGACCCGCCAGTTGCTGAACATCATTGATGCACGCCGGTTTAGCCAGAGAGGTAATCGCCTTGATCTTCTCCGGATTAGCTTCAATGCCTCTGTTTGAGACCAGAAAACCCAAGAGCTTGCCTGCAGGTACACCAAACACACACTTGGCCGGGTTAAGCATCATCTTATAAACCCGGAGATTATCAAAGGTCTCTTTCAAGTCAGATATCAAGGTTTCCTTCTCTCTGGACTTCACCACGATGTCATCCACATAAGCATGAACATTACGCCCGATTTGATCGTGTAGACAGTTCTGCACACATCGCTGATAAGTCGCCTGAGCACTCTTGAGCCCAAATGGCATAGATACATAACAGAAGGCTCCAAACGGAGTGATGAAAGACGTCTTCTCCTGGTCCTTAACTGCCATTTTGATCTGATGATAACCAGAGTAAGCATCCAAGAAGCTCAAACGTTCACAACCCGCCGTAGCATCAATGATTTGATCAATACGGGGGAGAGCAAAGGGATCAGCCGGACAAGCCTTGTTTAAGTCCGTGTAATCCACACACATCCGCCAGGTGCCGTTCTTTTTAGCACAAGCACCGGGTTAGCCAACCACTCCGGGTGAAAAACTTCAACAATGAACTCGGCCGCTAAGAGCCGGGCAACTTCTTCTCCAATAGCTTTCCGTCTCTCTTCGTTAAACCGTCGAAGAAACTGCCTGACCGGCTTATACTTCGGATCAATATTGAGAGTGTGCTCAGCGAGTTCCCTCGGTACACCCGGCATGTCAGAAGGTTTCCATGCAAAGATGTCCCGGTTCTCACCGATGAACTCGATGAGCGCGCTTTCCTATTTAGGATCCAAATTGGTACTGATGCTGAATTGCTTAGAAGAGTTGTTTGGGGTAAAGTCAACAAGCTTTGTCTCAGCGGCCGATTTAAACTTCAACGCTGGGTCATGCTCTGTAGTTGGCTTCTTCAGGGAGGTCATATCCACCGGGTCAACATTTTCTTGATAAAATTTGAGCTCTTCCGCTGCACAGGCAGACTCAACATAAGCTGCATCGCCTTCTTCACACTCCAAGGCTACCTTTCGACTCCCATGCACAGTGATGGTGCCCTTGTGACCCGGCATCTTGAGCTGCAAATAAACGTAACACGGCCGTGCCATGAACTTAGCATAAGCCAGCCGCCCAAACAGAGCATGATATGGACTCCTGATTTTAACCACTTCAAACGTCAATTTCTCAGCCCTGGAGTCATACTCATCTCCAAAGGCCACTTCCAGTTCAATCTTGCCAACTGGGTAAGCCGACTTACCAGGAACCACTCCATGGAAAACAGTGTTGGATGTCCTCAAATTCTTATCAGTCAACCCCATGCGTCGAAAGGTCTCATAATAGAGGATATTGATGCTGCTACCTCCGTCCATGAGTACCTTAGTGAATTTATATCCACCAACCTGAGGTGCTACCACCAAGGCTAACTGACCCGGATTATCAACCCGTGGAGGGTGATCTTCTCTGCTCCATACAATGGGCTGTTCTGACCACCTCAAATAACGAGGAACTGCCGGCTCAACAGAATTCACGGCCCTCTTATGAACCTTCTGGTCACGTTTGCATAAGCTAGTGGTAAACACGTGATACTGCCCACTATTCAACTGCTTCGGATGGCTTTGATAACCTGACTGCTGCTGCTGTTGCTCTCCTTGACCAGACTGCTATTGATTATAACCGCCTTGATGTCCCTGAAAGCCGGAGTTTGAACCGCCGCCCGGGCCATGAAAACCGCCAGCTCCTGAACCGCCGCCGACCCAGAATTGTCACCAAACGCGTTGGAATTCTTAAAAGCCTTCATGATCGCGCAATCCTTCCATAAGTGGGTGGCGGGTCGTTCCCGGGTGCCGTGTCTCGGGCAAGGCTCATTGAGCAACTACTCAAGAGATGGGCCTGACCCGCCAGATCGAGGGGGCAGCTTGCCCTTACGTCTCTGATTATTACCTTGTGCATTAGCGTTGGCCACAAACTCCGGGTTACCATCCGCCTTACGCTTATTGCCACCTTGATTCATCGGGTTATGCTGCTGACCCTTTCCATTGCCGTTCTTCTTTCCCTTCCCTGTCTTTTCCTCATCAGACGCGGGATCCTTGGTACTATCAGAGTCGGCATATTTGACTAAAGCCGCCATCAGCGTACCCATATCGTTGCAATCACGCTTAAGGCACCCCAGTTTCTGCCTCAGCGGCTCAAAGCGGCAATTCTTCTCCAACATGAGGACTGCAGAGCCGGCATCCATCTTGTCAGATGAATGTATTATCTCCTTGACCCGGCGTACCCAATGAGTCGTGGATTCACCCTCCTCCTGCTTACAATTTGTCAAGTCCACAATCGACATAGATTGCTTACAAGTGTCTTTGAAGTTCTGGATGAAACGGGCCTTTAACTCGGCCCATGAACCAATGGAATTGGGTGGCAAACCCTTTAACCAAGACCGGGCCGTTCCATCTAACATCATGGTGAAGTACTTAGCCATTGCTGCGTCGCTGACCTCCAACAGCTCCATGGCCATCTCATAACTTTCGATCCACGCTCCGGGCTGTAAGTCGGCCAAGTAGTTTGGCACCTTTCGAGGCCCCTTGAAGTCCTTGGGTAGGCGCACATTACGCAGAGCCGGTACCAAACAAGGAACACCGCCGGTTCTAGTGGCTACTCCCGTCTCAATGGAAGTCGTCAGATACTCTGGGAAATCTTGATGAGTCGTCTGTTGAGCCGCTAGCTAAGCTGCCAGCTCGTCCTCCTGACGTACTCGGTCCTGCACCGGATTATAGCCACCGGGCTGGTTACGACGCTGGGCGTTGCTTGACAAAGCTTCAGACTCCATGTGCCTGCTGTAACTCGGACTCCGGTTTTGACGAGGCGGTGCTAACCAAGGTGGAGGAATTGAAAGAATCATGTCCCGGCTATAAGAATAAGTCTCTTGTTGATCCAGGGCCGTCTGGAGAACTTCTCTGACCCTCTGGGTCTCTACTGGTGTCGGGTCATCACCGTCCGCGGGGAGAGCCGCCAAGCACGCCGATGCCGCGATTAAGTTCTCCATGGGGTTGTAAAAGTGACCCGGCAGTATCGGTACGTAACGGGGCGGAGCCATACTCCCATGAGGAGGTGCCATCTCCCGAGGCTGAGCCGGTCCTCCTATTCCGGCTATCATAAACTGATTTGCATCTGGCGGGTTACTAGGACCGGCTCCGGGTGTAGCAAAAAGATTCCGAGGATCGTAAACCAGAGGCAAACGGGACTGGGATTTCTGATGTCTCCTCCTCATCACCTTGTTGGACGCGTTTAGGCTCATCGTGAGCTGGTAAGCTTCTGACTATAGCCGCTGCACCCGTGCATCTAGAGTCGCCCGCGCTGTGGCTAATCTAGTGTCCTCAGCTGCCAAGGCCTCCTTGGCCTAAGCTATTTCCTCACGCACCCGTGCCACCTCTGCGTCATGCTCATATTTGTTTGCAGGAATAACCATGGCGGTTAACAGGGCCGTAAGCTTGTCCATGAGATCTATCAGCACCTAAGCCGGCGGGCGCACATGGCCTCCTTCCCCCGTCCCGGACGTTATTGCTGTAGCGGCCGTAGAATTTTGGCCTGGTTGAGTCCCAGCCATGAAGACTCCTGCCCATCTTGGCGGCTCATAGGGGTCCAGAATACTAATGCCATCGAAACAGCCCCCAAGCACACCGTCTTGCACTTGGTATAGCGAATATGTTGAACTGGCGGACGAATCATCATCCAAGAGGACGGTCGTCTCACCACCATCTTCAGATCCTTCAGAAAGTTTCTCTGCGTGGATGCAGCCCACGAAGGCACGCTTCATGACAGGTTGAACTCAGGCCTTCCTCGCAGGCTGAGACGTCTCGACGAGGTCGATGCAGTTGTCCGGCTCAGGGCCTGGCTCACCAATCCGATCGTTGAAGACGTGGATTCCGCCGAAGGGGACCCGGTACCCATACTCAATTGAGCCAGCGTCGGGGCTCCAGCCTTCGTCGTCGATGTAGATCTTCCCGCGACGACTCTTGGTCATTTGGCCCACTATGTATCCCTTGAGCCCTTCAAAGTTGCCCTTCAAGAACTCAAATCCACCATGCACTGGCCCCACGGTGGGCGCCAACTGTCGTTGAATTGTCACGTCAGATGTCCTTGTGAAAGGACTTAGTTGTGGAGCCATCGCAACTAGGAAGCTTGAAGGGGTTAATCGGGGCAAAGGACACGAGAGGTTTATACTAGTTTGGCCCCTTACGGTGAAGGTAAGGCCTACGTCTAGTTGGGTTGGTATTGATTGATGTTTCGATGACCAGGGAGTGAGATACGCTATGCCCAGCTCTCGATGAGTTGTTTCTTGCCCTAAGCCGCTGGCGGGTCGTCCCCTTATATACACGGGTTGATGCCCTGCGGCTTACAGAGTCCCGGCCGGCTTATAAACAGTGGCCGGCTCGGTGACTAGTTAAATCTATCTTATGATACAAGTCATGCCATTATGGCGGTTTACTACGACGGGCCTAAAGTCGCCTGTGGGCTTTAGACCCTTTACTGAACCACCATCTTCATACTTGGTCTTGGGCTTCTTTCTGGTGAGTCTTCTTTGCGTAACCCGGCCCCTCCTGGGTGGCTTACACAAATAGTTATATCCCCAACAGACAGAGCCTTCTTAAGGGACGCCACTTCGGTCGTGGCCCCTAGTAAAAGGCATTGTGCTTCTATTAGCATCAACGATGTTTTCCTTTATATATAACATTCAGACGGGGTATTGCTTACCTTTGTTCTCCTCGAGCTGCCTCTTCACGAGGCTGAGCTCCTCTTCGGCCCGCCCCAGGTTCTGTCTCAGTCCGGAGACCTCCGCAGTGGCAGCGGCCGTGGCCAACAGCGATGCCTGCTTATTCACAAAGACATAATATGATTAGACTCCTGGGAATGTTATTTGATCCTCTGTTTGGCTTATCTTCCCGAACACCAAACAGAGCATCAGGGGCTACTGTCTACACTGTGATACTTTCTCATAATTTAAAATACATACCTCAAAGCCTGTTAGGAGGCTGGCACAGGCTTTGGTCAATCCGCTTCTGGCGGACTGAACCTTCGCAATCACCGTACTCACAAGAGTACGGTATCCTTCATCAAGGGAAACTCTGAAGTGCTTCCACCAAGTTATCCGATGCCTCTGGATAGACAGAGGTCATCGGCACAGACGGCTCGCCCCCCTTGGCGGGTGGCTGCCTGCCTGAATCTGGAACCATTGGAGGTTCCGGCGCAGTATCCGGCTGGGGGCCAAGCCTGCTGCGGCCCCCTCATCCGAATCCATGGGGATCTTCCCCCTGATGATCCCGGCATTGGGAGTCTCGCCTTCAGGCGTCTCCAGGACTACCTCCTCCTGGCCCGGTATCCTCTGAGATAACACCTCGGTGTCATCCGCGGGCCAGGGAGTAGAAGCCGTTGGGAGCGAATAGCTGTTCATCTCCGACAAGCTCAAGGACCCATCCGAGGAGGGTAAGTCGATGTGGGCTCTGGACGGACTGCATGAGCAAATCTTGACATAATAAGTAAAGCCAAAAACATGCAAGAAGTATTATGGTGTCCGAATACTTACGACTTCGCCAGGGGCTTGGCCCTGGGTAGCCACTCCTCCTCGCTATAGGCGGCGGTTGTGGAGTGGTCCGGAGGGAGGGTCCTTCCCTTCTTGGACCCTTCGGCCTCCCCGGAAGGGGCGGCCTTCCTTTTCTTCCCCCCCCCCCTCGGTTTGGGGGAGAGGGTTTTCCTCCTCCTCCTCCTTCTCATTGTCGTTGGAGGAGTGCGCCTTAGTGTCTTCGGACGATGAGTCCGACACCACCTTGCGTCGGAGACCTTTCCTGGTCCCCGTGGCCTTCTTCTTGGCCTTCTTCTCCGGCACCTCATAGGGTGCTGGAACCAGCATCTTTGTTAGGAGAGCAGTTGATGGTTCTTTAGGCAACGAAGCTGGACAGTCGATTCGCTCCGCCGTCGCCACATAGTCCTGTTAGATCAGTATGATGGCTTAAGCTCCTCCCACAAACATACTGAGGAAAGGCACATCTTGTGAAATGTAGAATGCTTACCACATTGGCGTGGCGCTTGGCGTTGAGTCCGCGGTCCTCGGTGGTGGGAGGAGGAACTTTGCCGGCCTTGAACAACACCTTCCACACATCTTTGTGCGTCGTATCAAAGAGCTCTTGCAGTGTCTAGTGTTGGGCCACGTCAAACTGCCAAAGGTTGAATGCCCGTCTTTGACACGGGAGAATCCAGCGAAATAGCATGACCTGGACCACGTTGACAAGCTTGATCTTCTTGCTTGTCATGTTTTTGACGCAGTTCTGGAGTCTGGTCAGCTCCGCGGACGCGCCCCAGGTCAGGCCCTTCTCCTTCCAGGAGGTGAGCCACATGGGGATGTCGGATCGGAATTCTGGGGCCGCCACCCAGTTGGCGTCGCGCGGCTCGGTGATGTAGAACCGCCCCGATTGCCACCCCTTCACGGTCTCCACGAAGGAGCCTTCGAGCTAGATGTCAGGACCCCGACTCAATGCCACATTGATCTAGCATGTAACACCTCATATCACTTTGCGGCCTCGCGCACGGTATCCACATGGGAGTCGCCTTACCTTTGCCCGGGACCCTTTGCGCCTTTTGGCACACGTATATGATAGTGTCGCTAGCATCCATATGACAAGGAGCCCGGGCTGACATGGCTAGTCGTAAACCCAAAGTGGCACAAAGTTACAGGGATAGGCATCCATGACCCAGCATCGAATGTGTCGGTCATCAGCGAGTGAATCCAGGCTGTAGCACTGGCTAGCAGGACTCCGGTGAACCAGGTGTAGCGGCTAACAGGACTCCGGTATTCATCACGTGACATTTCCCCGAAGGGACAGACACAGGAACGAAGAAGGACACATGCCGGCCAGCCTAAGTGTTCCGGAGCAGTAGCAAGCTACCATGGCTCAGTGGAAGCACTAGGAGACATTTCCCGGTAAGAGAGGCTACTAAGGATAAACAACTAGATAGTCAGATCCCACACATACCAAGCATTTCAATAACATACACACAATATGCTCGATATGTGCAAATACAACATGGCATCACAACATGACTCTACAACTCAAGCATTTATTCAATAGGCTCCGAGGAGCGAGATGTTACAAACATGGGTCTCACGACCTAACACTCAGAGCATACAAGTCAAAGCACAAGCGGAAGCTTAATATGTCTGAGTATAGACATCTACAAATGAAAAAGGCCGAGAAGCCTGACTATCTACCAGATCCTGCCGAGGGCACAAGATCGTAGCTAAGGTAACAAGCTAAACGTCGAAGTCCGTGCAGAACTACTAGTGAGACTGAATTCTCTCTGCAAAAACGTAAAATAGGCAAACGTGAGTACAAATGTACCCAACAAGACTTACATCAGAACTAACTACATATGCATCATTATCAACAAAGGGGATGGTGGGGTTTAACTGCAGCAAGCCAGGTTTGACTCGGTGGCTATCCTGAACTACGACTGCAAGTAACTCTTTTGAGGTGGCGCACACGAGTCCACATATTCACCATATCAATACACCACTATGGATCCGCTCCCGTCTCCCTACGAGAACGCCATCCATAGCACTCACACTTATCTTGCACATTTTAGAGTATCCACTTTCACTTGTCTATGAACTATACAGGCAACCCAGAAGTCCTTTTCCGCGGACACGGCTATTCAAATAGATCATATTAACCCTGCAGGGGTGTACTTCTTCACACATGCTCTCGCCACTTACCGCCATGTACACGTCATGTATCTCGACAACCTTCAAGCGGAAGCCTGGCGAGGGAGTCGGCCACGACTTGACTAACTAGACAAGTCTCTAGTCTAGGTTTATCGCCTATTCAGGTTCCATCCGCAAGGAGATCCGGCCGGGGTGTCGCTCACGGCCCCAAACGATGTGTGCAGGGTTCCCAAGCCCACCTCGACGGGTGGATCTACGCTTGGTACACCGTGCCACGGTGCCTAGTCTGTCCCAAACCCACCTGTACCGGGTGCCACTTGGTAGACTACTAACACTACCTACAAACACCAGAAACTAGTTGCAACTCCTGGACATAGATTATGTTGATTAATAAGTCGAGAGGGGTCGAGTTACCGGAACCCAATGTGTGGTAGTAACTGTTCATGGATCACAAACACGGAACTCAGTTCCTAAGGACGGCTGCAATGAGACAACCCACCATGTACTCCTACATGGCCTCTCACCGCTACCTTTACCAAATCGTGTTCACACACTTGGCTCACACACAGTAGGACATGTTCACACACCTCCAATTCATCCCTGATGAATCAGACCTGACACAACTCTAAGCAATAGCAGGCATGACAAACAAGCATGAATGAGTAGGCACATCAAGGCTCAAACAACTCCTCCTCATGCTAGTGGGTTTCATCTATTTACTGTGGCAATGACAGGTCATGGAGAGGATAAGGGGTTCAACTACCACAGCATGTAACAGTTGAATCGTTGTTGTCCTAATGCAGTAAAAGAGAGAAGGAGCGAGAGAGTGGGATTGTATCGGAATGAACAAGGGGGTTTTGCTTGCCTGGCACTTCTGAAGATAGTATAGTTCTTCATCAGTGTCATCGATCACATCGTCGGTACACGTCTACTGAGGGGGGACAAACACCAACAAACAAAGAAGAAACACAATCAATGCAATGCAACAATATGATACATGAACATGACATGGCAATATGATGTGATTTGGCCTAATGCAACTAACAACAGGTTAAATGAAGTTGGTTTGAACCCTAGGTTCAAATTCAAACTCCATATGTGAGGGTTTAAATGCCCTTTAAATGATTTGTGCTAGTCATCAGCTATAAGTTGTTCTAACATGCATGAAAATGGCACAGATGGATAGGTTGGATTTTTCTGATCATTTTTCATATATAATTTGTTTCATTTGGAGTTACGGTTGATTTTATATGATTTTTAGAAGTTTATAACATTTTCTGAAATAAATAAACCATTTAAGATTTATTTAAAATCCAGAACAGTTACTGTGTCAGCATGACGTCACTGTGATGTCAGCAGGTCAACAGGGCCGGTCCAGGTCAAACCTGACACCGGGGTCCACTGGTTAGTGGTTGGGGCTGGTTACTGTCGCTGACATGTGGGCCCAGTCAACAGCCACGTCAGCTTGGTCAAAGCTGACGCGTGGGTGCCGTTGGGTTATAACTAATCTAACCAGAAATAAAGCTGGAGTTAATTAGGGCATGGGACCCATCTGTCATTGGCGCAGGAGGTTGTTTAGTGGGGGATTAGCTGCTAATTGCGCGGCCACGTCAGCTCGCCGGAGTTCAGCCGGCGGCGACCCCAAAACTCGGCGGAGGGTTGCCGGAGTGGCGCTACATGCAGTGTTGGGCCAAGCCAAGGGCACCAGCGGGTTGCCCTTGATCGCGCGCATCCAGGGGAGGCACGTGGGAGGGCGCGGGATGGCCAGAGCTCACCGAAACGAGCTCGCGGCGGCGGCCGGTGTTCGGGCTGGGGCAGGGACGCGGCTGCAGCGCTCAAGCGAGCAAGCGGAGTGGAGAGGCATCCTCCTGGAGGCTCCAGGAGCGTGTCAGTGCCCCTGGAGCGAGCAGGAGAGGCTCGGGAGCATGGGCTCGCCGGCCATGGTGGACGGCGGCCTCGGGTGACCTCGAGGCTACGACTAGAGGGCGGGAGCAAGCAGGGGGGCAGAGGGGAAATGCTCAGTAGCTCACCGCGGTTTTAATGAGACAGGCGTCGAGCTCGGGGAGGCAGGGACGACAGAGAATCGACAGCGATGATATCCGATGGCCGAGGAGGAAGTAGGCGAGGTTGCGGACGGTTGTGGCCTTCTCCGGTCGTGTGCGTCAGCGTGGAGATGGAGAGGAGTCCTACGGTTCTTGTGGAAGTGTCGGCGAGGCGAGTGTTAGCCGGTGGCCGCGGTGGACAGCGTCGATGGCGACGACGCGCTCGGTTGCGTGGGAGGGAGAGAGCCAGAGGTAGGGGAGAGAGAGCGGCGAGTGAGGGAGAGGGGACGGGGCTTCGGGGCGTCGTCGTGGCGACGCTAGGAGGGGCCGGGGAAGCAGGAGGTGGCCAGGGCAGCGTCGGCACTCGCCACGCACCTGGTTGTCCTCCTGGCAGAAGGAGGAAGACGACAGGGGGAGCCCCTGGTGGGCTGGGCCAGAACAGGAGCTGGGCCGGCTCTGCCGCTGGTGAAAACCCAGGTGAGTCCTTCTCTCTCTCTCTTATTAATTGTTTCTGTTTTCTATTTTGCTTTTCTGTTTTTGATTTAGTAATAATACTAAACCATTTTTAAAACTCCTGAGAAAATTTGTGGGCACTTTTAAAATGTTTACTAACAGCCCTCAAATGTTTTCAGAATTATTGAAGCATTTAAAATATTTATAGCCATTAAATGCTCCAATTCAAATAATTATGATTTAATCCAAAAACCTGAAATGACCTAGGGAAAATATGCACCAATTTTTGTCAGAGGTTTTCACCAGTTTCAAAAATTATGGACTTTTCCTGAAGTCACTTTTGGGTTTATTGGAAGTGATTTTATTTGAGCCTATTAGAACTCATTTGGTGTTAGGGTTTGGTCAGTCCCCTATTTCAAGTTTCTGAGAAATTTAAACATGATGCAAGATGATGATGCAATGACAAGCAAGGCCAAGGCTAGGGCTGTGACAACTCACCCCCACTAAACAAGAATCTCGTCCCGAGATTTAAGACGTGAGGTAAGTAGACTCAGGGGATGCAAAGCTATCACGATCTTCATGATCCAACTGCCCTCATCGTTGATATTGATTCATTGCTCCAATTTGATCTTGACATCTTTGCTTTCGAGATCTTCATCTAACACGACAATGACAGAAAGAAACTCTATTGAAAAGGATTATTGAAGCTCTTCATACCAGGCTAATGGCAATTCACAAATGATCGTTTGAAGGAATTCGAAGAAATGGCATACTCAGTTTGGAAAGGAAACTACGGTTGTAGGGCAATTCGGCAAATGGAAGGCACATTCCAGTTGACACCAAGGATATAACCTAGTGGCTGAGCGTGCTGTCAAGAACTTGAGCATTTCCATATTCATCAAGGTTTTACCAACATCCGTGCCAAGGATCCTGGCAACACATCATACTACCATGAAGAACAGTGACGGAGGATGCCGGTGCAAAGGAGGACATCACTTTCTCAGATTTCACTTTAATGAGGCCAAGGGAATAAAATCTAGATGATCGACCGAGAGACATTTAGCACTCCGCCTCTAATGTTCCCCTTGATGTACTAGGTACCATGGTAAATGCTTAAAACATCAACATGGCCATCAAGTAAAGGTCGGACTTCGGAAGCACAAAAATAAATAAGGAACATTTTGTGGAATAAGTCATACCAAATCCTCATGGAGAAAATGGTCGAATTGCTCATTCAAGATACTATAATAATAGATCTTTCGGCTAGGTGTGTCGGCCATAACATCAACCTTTTCGGGACCTACATCATAGATCTTGGAAATGTTCCAACCATCACATCTGCCTAAGATTCAGATCCGGTTGGTGACAGGATATTTCAGACAACATGTCTGGAAAAGAAAGTTTGCAACACAAATCGACGAGATGACGTTGCGAGATTCTCGAGAAATGAACTACGATAGCAAGCTCCAAAACATGAGCTGGTTCTGCTACATACATGTGAACACACTGTCCCAAACAAGCATGGTCACGTAGTAGTCTTATAATAAAACACTACCGAGTTCAGGTGGGAAATCCATCATCGAGGATATCGAAGTCCTTGCATAAGTCTTGCTCTTAAGAAGAGACTTCTTCTCCTTGAACCAATCAATCAGTGGCTTGGTGTGCTAGGAATACATATAGAATGAAGGTTGCAAGTCTTTGAACCACAGAATACTTCGCACGTATGCATGACTGATTTGGGATGATTCCAAAGGGAGCAACATTGACTTTCTCGAATCCACGGCGGCAACTTGCATCAAATGCACATGAACTAGGGGAAGTCACTTCTTACATCCGAACATATGCTTCATGAGCTAGCATGAACAAATGCCTTAAAAAGTTTCCAACACTAGCTTAATGTTCAACAAAATTATGGAGAAGACAAGGATGTTCTCAATGGGCTCAACAACAATTCATCCAGACTCCCATGGAGATGGAATTCCATAACTATGTGAACAAGGTGGTAGTATTGGTCAGACCCAAAAGATATAATGGTGCATGGTCGAGGAAAATCCATGAGTAAGACAACATTACGAACATCATTGGTTCTGATTTGATTTGAGGATAACTGTGACACTCCAAAATTTTTACTTTGGTTTTCAGCAAAAACTTTGTGGTTTTTGAAAAGAGGCCATTTAAAATTTTCCAGAAAACCTTCCTCTTAAGAAACCTTCTTTTCTTTGGCAAGGTTTTTATTCTGGCTTCAAACTTTGGTGTTTGACCTTTTGAAAACTTCTTCTCTGTTGGTTCTCTCTCAAAATTATTTTTGGGAGTTTAATCTTTTTCCTTTAAAAAGAAACTCCATGAAAATTTGGGATTTTCATATCTTGGAACCACCATGACTTGGCATTCTTGCCCATGTGGTAAAACCCCTCCAAAACCTCCCCTACAACTTGTGATCAACCTAAATTCTCTGTCCCAACTAATCCAAACTGGTTTTGGATTTTTATTCCAATTATTTTTCCCTCAATTCAATTCTGAAAATTATTTGGAGCCTGAGAGATTTTCAAAGCAAGTGCCCTATTGCATTTGAGTTTTGACCTCAAACCAATTATCCTGGATTGTCCTTTGAACCCACAACCCAGAACCATCTTGATCCACTCCTCCTCTTTTCAAATTTTTCAAAATTCAGTCTCTGCAAGTTTGGACCAGATTTGCCAAATTTGGTGAAATTCATATCTACACTCCTCCAAAAATTCCACCAAAATTCAGGCAGCCTATTTGAGCAAGGAGAAGCCACTCCACCAAAAATCAGCTCAAGGAAAAATCACCAGAGGCCAATTTCATTCGGTCGAACACCTTGTGGGCACTGTTACTGTTCAATGTTCAGAAATTCAGTTCAGTGTCATCTTCAGTTTCGACAGTTTCAGTCACGCGGCCACAGTGCACTTGGCACGTTGCTCGCGGCCTCGTTTGCTTGTCCGAAGCTTCACACGCGCACTTGGCGCGACCCTGGCGTCGGTGGCGCCCTGGCCCGCCTGCGCCAGCGTGCCTTGCGGCGGCCGGCTCCCCGTAACGGCCGACAGGGAGGAGAACGGCGGCGCAACGCCGTTCGGCACCGCCCAAATCTTCTGGTGGCTCCGTGTGGCCTTCTCCGTGCCAGCGCACGCATGCGGCACCGTCGCCGTGGCGCAGCACGCACGGAGAGCGCTCTCTGCCGCCGACGGGCCCGCGCCACCCCCGTTCCGTCGAGCTCGACCCAAACGCCCAAACCCCGGCCAGCTTAGCACAAAAATGGACCCTTTGAACCTCCGTGATGACGCTCGACTCCCTAACCACCCCGACCGAGCACTGCGCCACCGTAATCGCTCGCCGGAAATCTCCGTTCACGGCAACCGCCTCGGACCGCCTATATAAAGGGGTCCCGAGCTCACTCTTGTGCACGCAGCACCCCCACTACTCACCAACACCCCGCCAGGCCACTGGGAGGACCTCGAGGAGGTCTCCTTCCCCGGCTCCGGCCACCCCGATCCGCCTCGGCCTCCAGCTCGATTCACTTCGGTGAGGCCACCTCCGGCGCCCAAACCTCGTCCGTAGCCCTCTCTTGCACCCAGTAGTCTAACCCCCACCTCAATTTAATCTTTGCAGCCCTCTCCGACGAGCTCCATCCATGCCCGAACCACCGTCCGCCGGAGTTGAGACCGCCGTCGACGTGCTGCTCACCAGCGACCAACACCACCACCCACCGTTGTGGAAGGACACGGTGAGCTCATTGGTAAACTCTGATCCCCATGCGTCGCCGTGGATCGCCGCCGGCGACCACAGCAGCTCTCGGGCGCCGACGAGCCTCGTCCCTCCCATTTGAAATTTAAACATGACAAGTGGGACCCGCTGTCAGCCTCTCTGTCCTTTCTAAACGAAGCGTTATCTGAAAACGCCTGCTGCCAAATACGTTTTCTCTTCGGGCTGGCGTAATCGCTACCGAAGCGTTTTCTGCTTTTATAAACTAGCCCCTGGAAATCTTCTGTTTCATTACAGATAAGTCCCTGGACAAAAACCCTTATAACTTTTAATCAGAAAAGTATTTTTGATTGATTCTTTTTCTGTTCTCTTTAAAATTTTGTCTAGTTTCTTATCAGATTTATTTGAAAAATATTTGGTTTACCTTCTGTGCTCTCCTTGGTATTTACGTTAGCGCATATATCTTCTTTAAACGTAGATACCGAAGGAGGTGACGCAGCCGCAAACTTCACCGAGCTAGGCTCCGACTACTCTGAACCAGGCAAGCATGTTTGAACTTTTGATATGATGAGTGTCTTGGCATGTTTTGCATTTAGTTAGTTTCATGGCATGCCGGTGAGTATACCGATGAACGTTATTTTATGTGATAATGAGGTAAGTGAGTTCGATGATCCATACGTGGATGAATGTGAATATGAATGGCCATGTGTTGGCATGAGGATGGGTACAACGGCAGTGTTGTAGCATGCCAGTCTTACGCCAGACTATGTGACTTCAGTGTCAAACCATATCGGTCCAGTACCTATCATTTCCTTCCTTGTACTACCACATGTTTTCCGCAAGGAATATGGTTTAGTAAGTTCCAAACCGCTTTCATGGTACACACCAAAGAGGAGAGGCCGTGATGATGGTTCCATGGCCCTGGATTAAAGCCAGTCATCCGGTCAGGGGGCATGGGTGTTTCCGGTTGGGACCGAGAGGGGGGCACCCCTTAGAGCGCGCGTATATAAATTTGATCCCATGCTATTCGAGATTGTGATCTCCCCGTCTCAAAAGTTTTTCTTGGACGATGACTAGGGTGATTCCTAGCATCGAGAGGTAGGATGGGTGTGTACCGGTTAGCTGTGTTTTCTTCTGAAATACCGTAAACGGAACTAGTCCTTCGTGACTACGGAAATCCGTTGACTGTGGGAAAAATTGTATACAAACTCTGCAGAGTCATATATTCCTCCAAATCATCTCTTCCATATCAAGTTTCGTTCCTTCTTATCCTAATCAATTGTCAGCTTTGATGACAGAGACTCCGGTGAATCGCATGAGTGCTAAGTCCGGTTAAATGATCACTCCTGTGGATGGACTAACCCGTTTGTTTCATGAATTGAATGTTTATTATGAGTATTATTTACTTGTGAATAAAAGCCCTTTATGTGATGTCGCTCAGACGTCCGACTGTGGCATTTCTTTTTAAAGCCCTTTCTGCGATGTCGCTCAGACGTCCGACTGTGGCATTTCTTTTAAAGCCCTTTCTGCGATGTCGCTCAGACTATCGACTGTGGCATTTCTTTTAAGGCCCTTTATGTGATGTCGCTCAGACGTCCGACTGTGGCATTTCTTTTAAAGCCCTTTCTGCGATGTCGCTCAGACGTCCGACTGTGGCATTTCTTTTTAAAGCCCTTTATGTGATGTCGCTCAGACGTCCGACTGTGGCATTTCTTTTTTAAAGCCCTTTCTGCGATGTCGCTCAGACGTCCGACCGTGGCATTTCTTTTAAAAAGCCCTTTATGTGGTGTCGCTAAGATGCCCGACTGTGGCATCATTTTCCTTATTTTTATTTGTTCACCTTTCGAGGCGTCGCTTCAGACACCCGATCGGTCCTTATTTATGTTCTGTGGAATTTCAGGCGGACTACCGCCGTTTTCCCTTTTTACTTACTCGTTATGCCAGTTTTATTTATTGTGCATTAAGGAATTAATCATGTTGCATCCATGCATGCATTTGTTATATCTTACGTCCGAACTGTCTTGCGAGTACTTTCAAAGTACTCACTGGCTTGTTGATTTGGCCAGATGCTGACGAAGGCGATCTCATGGATGAAGAGTTCGATAGCGAGCCCGACACTTAGAGGAGTCCCAGTCAGTCTTGTGCAACCCTGGATTTGGCCACTGTCTTATATCCGCTTCCGCTACCAAATAAATTCATCGAGCCTCTCCTCGACGCTCGATGAGATGACAGACGTAGAGTCTTGTCTTTCTCTCCCCGCTGTGTTTTTCCACCACCAGCCTATCCTTGAGTCAGTAGTATGTCTCCAAACCACTGTGTTCTGTCCGCCATTATGTATGATTATTGGCGTGCTTGTAATAATTTGGTTGAGCAACCGTAGTTCGACCCTGTAATATATTTTATGCTACTGGCTTATTGTATCAAGAATTTGTCTGCCAGTGTGGAGGATTTCTCTCATACTGGACTTAAAAGATTGGCTTTTCAATAAATATTTTTTATTGGAAAACCGGTCGTGACAAGCTTGGTACCAGAGCCAGGCTGACTATAGGAAGCCACTAGGTGCGATCGCTAATTGGTTATTAGCCTGATAGAGCTAATTTATATTTTTGCAATGGTAGTCATTTTCTGTCAGTCAGCATAAATTTATGATCTGACCCTGCAGAATTTTTGCCTACTTTTGTAGATGGCCGACGTCAGCTGCGAGTCTCAGACCTTCGCCAACGTACCCGATGGGTTCGTCAAGCTTCTTTCTTCCATCGTTCAGGTCGCGATGGGGCCATCCGTGCGCCCAGTCTTCACACTCTACCAGCACCTAGTCAACGACAGTCTGACCATGCACCAGGCCGCGGTGCAGTTCAGGGGAGGGCGTGGTGAGTTACGCCGCTTCCGGTTCATGGGAAGAGCCATGCCTACGGAGAGGCATGCTATGCAGATGGCAGCCCGCGAGGCGATAGCTCGTCTCAGGGATGTCCTTCCCGTGATGAAGACTCGTCGTTACCGTTATCTTCCGTTCCATGTGCCTTACACCTGTCACTACGCATATTCCTGCCCCAGAGGAGAACGAGACGAGGCTTTTGAGATGCTCATTGAGTATCTCCGGGCCCTGGAGGCAGCCTTCGACAACCTGGTGGACGACTTCGTAGCTACCCGCATGGACTCAGTCCATGGCTGTGCTGCCAACAGGAGGGAGCTCCTACCCATCGCTTCGCCACCGACTTTTGTCTCGTCATCAGCATCTTTTACGCCTACTCGTCGCCTGCCTTCTACCGAAGAATTTAACCAAGTCATTGCACCCACTCCATCGCGTACTACACCAACCTTCGCGCCCACTCTGGTACGTGTTGCTCCGCCCCTGGCGACCGCTCCGCCCGCTCTGCGCAACACTACACGTATGGAGCCCATTAGCGAGGAGGAGGTCGAGTCCCCAACCTCGCTACGCCTCGCCATCGGCAGGGCAAGGGAGGTCGTCAACATTTCTGCCTGAGTACGCTTAGCTGCCGTGTGTTGTGCCGCTTTGTAAGATATGTGCATAGGCTGGGAGAAGTAGCCTGTTTTCGCATCATGTAGGATCGGGAGAAGTGCACTAGCCTTAATAACATGTCAGGATTAGGTACGCATATCCTGAGTGATGTACTGTATAATTACCGCCCGCGTGTAAGATGTGTAATGAGCAGTCCTTCTCCGTGCGCAAGTTGTTTTATTTTTCTTAAGTTAGCTGAGTTATTTAATTCTATTTGCCAGCTTTATGCATTTTATGGATTTTTTTTGCGACTCTTTCCGCTTTTCTTATGGGTTTTACAAAATATATCCCCAGAGTGAAAAATGTCTCGTCCTTGGACTCGCTCCATGCCAATTCCATCAGAGGAAAATTATGATGCACAACCCAGCAACGAGTTCACTCAGGGACAGTCAAGCCAACCGGAAATGAATCGGCACTTTCACAAATGTGCCGCCTTTATGAACAGAGTCAGCAACAACATCGTGAAATAATGAACCAAGTCATCAACATGGGAAATCACCATGGACAGTATCAGCAACATTCCAAGTTATCTGAGCTACAGAAGACACGTCCTCAAACATTTTCTCACACTGACAAGCCTCTTGAAGCCGAGGACTGGCTTCGAGATATGGAGAGGAAATTAATTATTGCAAAGTGTTCAGATCTCGAGAAAGTACTATATGCTCCACACTATCTCACAGGAGCAGCCGCATCGTGGTGGGAGAATTTTCTGCACATGCATCCCAACGAAAATGACATAACCTGGGATGATTTCAAGGAAGGTTTCCGTGGTGCACATATTCCTAAGAGTATTATGAAAATCAAGAAGAGAGAATTTGATGACCTCAAACAAAGGAACATGACAGTGTCAGATTACAACAGTCAATTTACCCTATTATCCCGCTACGCCAATGAGGAGCGTATGACTGAAATCAAGAAGATGGAGAAATTCCTTGACGGTCTGGCGCCCGCACTTAAATGCCAACTGGTCGTGCACACTTTTCCTGATTTTAAAACGCTGGTGGACAAGGCCATTACTCTGGAAAATGAGAGACGCAGTCTGGAAGATATCCGCAAGCGAAAAAGGGACCAGACTAACCACACTCGCAATCACCGAAGCAAGTAGATTTTAAAAAGGGTGGGACACCCAAATTCTCATCCAATGTCTCACGCCCAATCAAGAATTTTCATGCAAGGGACAAGGAATTCACCTATCGCCCCGGCGTTACTTGTTACGCTTGTGGAGAAGAAGGGCACTATGCCAAACAGTGCCCCAAGCCAAGGAACTCAACCCCAAAGCCGAACAACGACAGCAATAATTCAGCGCCAAAACGAAACAATTTCAATCCCAACAATAACCACAGGAAGGGTCATCTGAACCACGTAACCAAAGAGGAGGCACAAAATGCTTCGGATATCGTACTCGGTACGTTTCCTGTCAACACAATACCTGCAATGGTTTTGTTTGATTCTAGAGCTTCTCACTCTTTCATCTCGAAAAGTTTTGCTTTGCAAAATAATTTTTCGATGCTTCCTTTGGAGAAATCCATAATAATCAAGTCCCCCTGGATTCAGCAAGTTTCTCAGAATTACTGTCAGAATGTGGTCATTGAGTTTGAAGGATTGGAGTTTTACGCAAATCTTATTGTATTGGAAATAAAGGACTGGACGTCATCCTAGGGATGGATTGGCTAACCACCAATAAAGGTTTTATAGACTGTTTCAACAGGACCGTGATTCTCACACACCACCAAGGGAAGACAATAAGAGTATCAGCCAAGGAAGGAAAAAGACCCCGGCAACCGAGATTAAATAAGGTGGACGTTTCTGAGCTAAACAAGGTTCCAGTAGTGTGTGAATTTCCAGATGTATTCCCTGAAGAGCTGCCAGGCATGCCACCAGATCGAGAAATAGAATTCCGCATTGAGCTAGCACCAGGAACCACCCCCATATACAAGAAACCATACAGAATGGCACCATCCGAGTTGATCGAATTGAAGAAGCAATAAAGGAATTACTGGATAAAGGATACATTCGGGCCAGCTCCTCACCTTGGGGATCACCAATTTTATTTGCCAAAAAGAAGGATGGAACGCTGAGATTGTGTATCGACTATCGAGCACTTAACATGGTCACAGTCAAAAACAAATACCCGATGCCAAGGATAAACGATTTGTTTGATCAACTTGCTCAGGCCAAGGTATTCTCAAAAATTGACTTAAGGTCAGGATACCATCAATTGAAGGTACGAACGGAAGATATCCCCAAAACAGCCTTCACCTCCAGATATGGACTGTACGAGTTCACAGTGATGCCATTTGGATTAACTAACGCCCCGACATATTTTGTTCACCTCATGAACAAAGTATTTATGAAGTTTATGGACAAATTCGTCGTAGTATTCATCGACGATATTCTGGTATACTCCAAAACACCAGAAGAGCACGCAGAACATCTCAGGATTGTACTAGGAGAGCTAAGGAAACACCAATTGTATGCCAAGTTCAGCAAGTGCGAATTTTGGCTAAGACAAGTAGGTTTTCTAGGCCACGTGCTGACTCAAGACGGTATAGCAGTGGACCCAGAGAAAGTCAAGGCCGTACTTGACTGGAAGTCACCAGCCAGCGTAACAGACATACGAAGTTTCTTGGGAATGGCAGGGTATTACCGCAGATTTATTGAAGGATTTTCCACCATATCCAAGCCTATGACACAGTTACTCAAGAAAGATAAGAAGTTTGAATGGACAGAAGCCTGCGAGAAAAGTTTCCAAGAGCTAAAGCGGAAATTAACAACAGCACCAGTATTAATTGTACCCGATATACACAAGAATTTTGAAGTATTTTGTGACGCATCCAGAAAGGGTCTCGGATGCGTGTTGATGCAGAAGGCAAGGTTGTCGCCTACGCTTCAAGGCAACTTCGCAAACACGAGGAAAATTATCCCACTCATGATTTAGAAATGGCAGCAGTTATTCATGCACTCAAGGAATGGAGGCATTTTCTACTTGGGAATCGATGTGAGATATATACGGATCACAAAAGCCTCAAATACATTTTTACGCAGCCAGAACTAAATTTACGGCAACGCCGCTGGTTAGAATTGGTAAAGGATTATGATGTTGGTATCCATTACCATCCAGGGAAAGCAAACGTAGTGGCCGATGCCCTGAGTCGGAACCCCAGCTCCGACGGGAACTATCTGCACAGCTTGAGGCCCGAATTCCATCAAGAATTTGTCAAGCTCAACTTTGATAATGGTAGCAGAAGGCACCATATCAAACTTGAAATACAACCACACCTTGTGGAGAAAATTAAAGAGGCTCAGTCCGGTCACCCCAGCATTGAAGGAATTAAAAGGAAGTTGAGTATGGGCAAGGCCTCGGAATTCGTCATAGACAATGAAGGAATATTATGGTACGGAGAAAGGCTATGCGTGCCAAACATAGAAGACCTTAAACAGCAAGTTTTAACTGAAGCACACACCACTCCATATTCGATCCACCCTGGAGGAACCAAAATGTATAAGGATATTCAGGAAAGATTTTGGTGGCACGGTATGAAGAGGGACATAGCCGCTTTCATTGCATGTTGCGACTCATGTCAACGCATAAAAGCTGAACATCAGAGACCAGCCGGACTACTGCAACCTAACAAAATACCTGAGTGGAAATGGGATGAAATAGGGATGGATTTTATTGTCGGATTACCTCGGTCACGACACGGGAATGATGCCATATGGGTCATCACTGACAGGTTGACCAAAGTAGCACACTTTATTCCAGTGAAAGACAACCTACACCACTCAGAGGCTTGCCAGGATTTATCTTTCCCGCATAGTCTGTCTGCACGGTGTCCCGAAGACTATAATTTCCGACAGAGGCACTCAGTTCGTCTCAAGATTTTGGGAGCAATTACAACAGGCTCTGGGAACCCAACTAGCCTTCAGTACCGCATACCATCCACAGACTGATGGACAAACAGAACGCGTAAACCAGGTTTTAGAAGACATGCTGAGAGCATGTGTCCTCACCTATGGAACCAGTTGGGAGGACAGCCTGCCATATGCCGAGTTCGCATACAACAACAGTTACCAGGCCAGCCTGCAAATGGCTCCTTTCGAAGCCCTATACGGAAGGAGATGTCGTACCCCGTTAAATTGGTCAGAGACCGGAGACAGCCGCATCTTCGGACCAGATATGCTCAGAGAAGCCGAGGAAAAAGTCAAGCTAATCAGGGACCGACTTAAGACCGCTCAAAGTCGACAGAAAAGTTATTATGATCAGAAACATCGTAGGGTCAGCTTCGAACCCGGTGAATTCGTATCCTTGAGAGTATCCCCGATGAGAGGATTGCAACGGTTTAAGATTAAAGGAAAATTAGCACCAAGATTCATTGGACCATTTTGCATAGTGGCACGAAGAGGCACTGTAGCCTACCAGCTAGACTTACCCGAAGACTTGTCCGACATTCACGACGTGTTCCACGTCTCTCAATTAAGGAAGTGCGTAAGCAACCCAGAGAAACAAGTATCTCATGAGAACATTGACATACAGCCAGACCTCACTTATCGAGAACGTCCCATAAGAATATTAGAGGAATCTGAAAGGAGGACCCGACAGAAAACCATCAAGTTTTTCAAAGTCCAGTGGAGCAATCACACCGACAGTGAAGCAACCTGGGAAAGCGAGGATTTTCTTCGGACAGAGCATCCACACTTATTTAAGGATCAGCTGAAATCTCGGGGACGAGATTTTTCCTAAGGGGGTAGGTGTTGTGACACTCCAAAATTTTTACTTTGGTTTTCAGCAAAAACTTTGTGGTTTTTGAAAAGAGGCCATTTATTCCAGAAAACCTTCCTCTTAAGAAACCTTCTTTTCTTTGGCAAGGTTTTTATTCTGGCTTCAAACTTTGGTGTTTGACCTTTTGAAAACTTCTTCTCTGTTGGTTCTCTCGCAAAATTATTTTTGGGAGTTTAATCTTTTTCCTTTAAAAAGAAACTCCATGAAAATTTGGGATTTTCATATCTTGGAACCACCATGACTTGGCATTCTTGCCCATGTGGTAAAACCCCTCCAAAACCTCCCCTACAACTTGTGATCAACCTAAATTCTGTGTCCCAACTAATCCAAACTGGTTTTGGATTTTTATTCCAATTATTTTTCCCTCAATTCAATTCTGAAAATTATTTGGAGCCTGAGAGATTTTCAAAGCAAGTGCCCTATTGCATTTGAGTTTTGACCTCAAACCAATTCTCCTGGATTGTCCTTTGAACCCACAACCCAGAACCATCTTGATCCACTCCTCCTCTTTTCAAATTTTTCAAAATTCAGTCTCTGCAAGTTTGGACCAGATTTGCCAAATTTGGTGAAATTCATATCTACACTCCTCCAAAAATTCCACCAAAATTCAGGCAGCCTATTTGAGCAAGGAGAAGCCACTCCACCAAAAATCAGCTCAAGGAAAAATCACCAGAGGCCAATTTCATTCGGTCGAACACCTTGTGGGCACTGTTACTGTTCAATGTTCAGAAATTCAGTTCAGTGTCATCTTCAGTTTCGACAGTTTCAGTCACGCGGCCACAGTGCACTTGGCACATTGCTCGCGGCCTCGTTTGCTTGTCCGAAGCTTCACACGCGCACTTGGCGCGACCCTGACGTCGGTGGCGCCCTGGCCCGCCTGCGCCAGCGTGCCTTGCGGCGGCCGGCTCCCCGTAACGGCCGACAGGGAGGAGAACGGCGGCGCAACGCCGTTCGGCACCGCCCAAATCTTCTGGTGGCTCCGCGTGGCCTTCTCCGTGCCAGCGCACGCATGCGGCACCGTCGCCGTGGCGCAGCACGCATGGAGAGCGCTCTCTGCCGCCGACGGGCCCGCGCCACCCCGTTCCGTCGAGCTCGACCCAAACGCCCAAACCCCGGCCAGCTTAGCACAAAAATGGACCCTTTGAACCTCCGTGATGACGCTCGACTCCCTAACCACCCCGACCGAGCACTGCGCCACCGTAATCGCTCGCCGGAAATCTCCGTTCACGGCAACCGCCTCGGACCGCCTATATAAAGGGGTCCCGAGCTCACTCTCGTGCACGCAGCACCCCCACTACTCACCAACACCCCGCCAGGCCACTGGGAGGACCTCGAGGAGGTCTCCTTCCCCGGCTCCAGCCACCCCGATCCGCCTCGGCCTCCAGCTCGATTCACTTCGGTGAGGCCACCTCCGGCGCCCAAACCTCGTCCGTAGCCCTCTCTTGCACCCAGTAGTCTAACCCCCACCTCAATTTAATCTTTGCAGCCCTCTCCGACGAGCTCCATCCACGCCCGAACCACCGTCCGCCGGAGTTGAGACCGCCGTCGACGTGCTGCTCACCAGCGACCAACACCACCACCCACCGTTGCGGAAGGACACGGTGAGCTCATTGGTAAACTCTGATCCCCATGCCTCGCCGTGGATCGCCGCCGGCGACCACAGCAGCTCTCGGGCGCCGACGAGCCTCGTCCCTCCCATTTGAAATTTAAACATGACAAGTGGGACCCGCTGTCAGCCTCTCTGTCCTTTCTAAACGAAGCGTTATCTGAAAATGCCTTCTGCCAAATACGTTTTCTCTTCGGGCTGGCGTAATCACTACCGAAGCGTTTTCTGCTTTTATAAACTAGCCCCTGGAAATCTTCTGTTTCATTACAGATAAGTCCCTGGACAAAAACCCTTATAACTTTTAATCAGAAAAGTATTTTTGATTGATTCTTTTTCTGTTCTCTTTAAAATTTTGTCTAGTTTTTTATCAGATTTATTTGAAAAATATTTGGTTTACCTTCTATGCTCTCCTTGGTATTTACGTTAGCGCATATATCTTCTTTAAACGTAGATACCGAAGGAGGTGACGGAGCCGCGAACTTCACCGAGCTAGGCTCCGACTACTCTGAACCAGGCAAGCATGTTTGAACTTTTGATATGATGAGTGTCTTGGCATGTTTTGCATTTAGTTAGTTTCATGGCATGCCGGTGAGTATACCGATGAACGTTATTTTATGTGATAATGAGGTAAGTGAGTTCGATGATCCATACGTGGATGAATGTGAATATGAATGGCCATGTGTTGGCATGAGGATGGGTACGACGGCAGTGTTGTAGCATGCCAGTCTTACGCCAGACTATGTGACTTCAGTGTCAAACCATATCGGTCCAGTACCTATCATTTCCTTCCTTGTACTACCACATGTTTTCCGCAAGGAATATGGTTTAGTAAGTTCCAAACCGCTTTCATGGTACACACCAAAGAGGAGAGGCCGTGATGATGGTTCCATAGCCCTGGATTAAAGCCAGTCATCCGGTCAGGGGGCATGGGTGTTTCCGGTTGGGACCGAGAGGGGGGCACCCCTTAGAGCGCGCGTATATAAATTTGATCCCATGCTATTCGAGATTGTGATCTCCCCGTCTCAAAAGTTTTTCTTGGACGATGACTAGGGTGATTCCTAGCATCGAGAGGTAGGATGGGTGTGTACCGGTTAGCTGTGTTTTCTTCTGAAATACCGTAAACGGAACTAGTCCTTCGTGACTACGGAAATCCGTTGACTGTGGGAAAAATTTTGTACAAACTCTGCAGAGTCATATATTCCTCCAAATCATCTCTTCCATATCAAGTTTCGTTCCTTCTTATCCTAATCAATTGTCAGCTTTGATGACAGAGACTCCGGTGAATCGCATGAGTGCTAAGTCCGGTTAAATGATCACTCCTGTGGATGGACTAACCCGTTTATTTCATGAATTGAATGTTTATTATGAGTATTATTTACTTGTGAATAAAAGCCCTTTATGTGATGTCGCTCAGACGTCCGACTGTGGCATTTCTTTTTAAAGCCCTTTCTGCGATGTCGCTCAGATGTCCGACTGTGGCATTTCTTTTAAAGCCCTTTCTGTGATGTCGCTCAGACGTTCGACTGTGGCATTTCTTTTAAAGCCCTTTCTGCGATGTTGCTCAGACGTCCGACTGTGGCATTTCTTTTTAAAGCCCTTTATGTGATGTCGCTCAGACGTCCGACTGTGGCATTTCTTTTTTAAAGCCCTTTCTGCGATGTCGCTCAGACGTCCGACCGTGGCATTTCTTTTAAAAAGCCCTTTATGTGGTGTCGCTAAGATGCCCGACTGTGGCATCATTTTCCTTATTTTTATTTGTTCACCTTTCGAGGCGTCGCTTCAGACACCCGATCGGTCCTTATTTATGTTATGTGGAATTTCAGGCGGACTACCGCCGTTTTCCCTTTTTACTTACTCGTTATGCCAGTTTTATTTATTGTGCATTAAGGAATTAATCATGTTGCATCCATGCATGCATTTGTTATATCTTACATCCGAACTGTCTTGCGAGTACTTTCAAAGTACTCACTGGCTTGTTGATTTGGCCAGATGCTGACGAAGGCGATCTCATGGATGAAGAGTTCGATAGCGAGCCCGACACTTAGAGGAGTCCCAGTCAGTCTTGTGCGACCCTGGATTTGGCCACTGTCTTATATCTGCTTCCGCTACCAAATAAATTCATCGAGCCTCTCCTCGACGCTCGATGAGATGACAGACGTAGAGTCTTGTCTTTCTCTCCCCGCTGTGTTTTTCCACCACCAGCTTATCCTTGAGTCAGTAGTATGTCTCCAAACCACTGTGTTCTGTCCGCCATTATGTATGATTATTGGCGTGCTTGTAATAATTTGGTTGAGCAACCGTAGTTCGACCCTGTAATATATTTTATGCTACTGGCTTATTGTATCAAGAATTTGTCTGCCAGTGTGGAGGATTTCTCTCATACTGGACTTAAAAGATTGGCTTTTCAATAAATATTTTTTATTGGAAAACCGGTCGTGACAATAACCCATACTCAAATCAAAGACTGGATAAGACCATAGTTCCAACAATTGGTCACAAGGATCAATCGATGAAGATATCATCTTTGTTCAACACACACACAAAAATGTCCCTTTAAATGAACTAAGTTGGCAAGCTTCTATCTTCCAACTCTCCAAGTTGTTGTTTAGCTTAACCAACTAGCTCGGGATATCCGACACAGATTCTTGGAGAAGGGGTGGTTCATAGAGAAACCAACTTGATCACGAACTCAACATAGCGGTCAGGTGACAACCAGGTAATACTTCCGAGAAGATCTTCGGAAAATCATGAACCACCGATATGTTACCAAGCTCGAGAACAACCTTGCTTTTCAGGGCAAGACGATATGATCAAAGGAGTGAGGGTTTGACAAAATCCTAACTCATCGATCGGAGAGTGCACCAACAAAAATGGACCAGGTACCACAATCAGTCCTAGGATGGTGATTCAATAACCAACATGCTAAGGATGAGAATATTGTCCATTTACTAATAGGCAATGAGTTGCTCGGAGTATTGATTTCAAACATCACGATTCATTTATCGGTATTCCGGTTGCGATAACACGGAAACAAAGAAATGAATAATGATGGCGAGAAGTATCACTACGTCAAGAATTCACAAGAGTTGGTGCAATTCTCATGAAAATCCTGGCATAAAGGGGGTAATACTCCAGGGTAGGACAGAACAAAAGCTTGGTTGGCATTTTGATCTGCGAGGTACAACTACTTGACCCAATCCTGGATATGGATGAGGTACTGGAGTTTGTTTCTCCTAGTCATTCCAAATAGAATGGCTTGACGGACCACAAGAGTAATAGGCATCGATGAACGAATGCACGCATACTCTTGACTATCAATTGATAGACGAGGGTCGAAATACAATTAAAGAGGGACAACCCAAGAGAACATATGATTTTCTGAGTCGTGGATGCATGGACTAGCATGTCGAACGAGCTCAACATATTTCTTCCAGATAACCCATGCAGAAAGGTTGAACTGGCAGAGTCACAATATAGAGAGAAGAACTCATCAAGAGCTTGAGATCTTTTGGTTCAACGAGGAACTGCTGCCATAAGTAGTTCATGCTATTTGGAAGAACGATATACCACGAACCTCGAGGCTATCACAAGGTTACTAATATCCTGAAGGGACTAGCAAACACTATCAACATGGAGTAGGTGGAGTGAATCTTGGGTTCAAAATCCAGGACTAGAATACCTACTAGCTAGATTGCATCACGGGATGCTTTCGAGAATGTTGGCCAGAATGATCACACTGGGAACACAATACATGGCTAGATTACTAGATGATACTCTAAAACACCTAGGGTCATAATAATAACTCCGACATATATGTTAAGGCAATAGAGTACCTCAACTCACCGATTAGTGTGGTTAACCTGGCCTAAAGGAACATTGTAATCAGAGGAAAAGGATTTTGCAAGTGCATCAGATTGTTTAGAAACCTGGGATGACTCGGACATCATAACGGCTGTAAATGCTCAAAAATTTGAGACATGCTACAAAAATGGTGGCATAACCACTCAGAAGCACAATATCAAGGGTTCGAGATCAACAGTTAACATACGGAAGTAGTAGGAACTGAAATGAAGCTTGAAATTAACAATCCTAAGATTCTACGGATTAGTAACACGTGATCCTGATAGAGAGAGGAGAAAGCCTAATTCCTTAACCCCGTAGGAAAGATAAGATGACTCAGATCAGAAGGGCATAATGTATAAGGAGTAAAAAGAGCCTTACGTTCCATCCCACAATCAATTCCCTTATATAACTAAAGCATTTCTAGACATGACTTCGACCAGTTTGGCTTGGTAATCCTATAGGCAGTCAAGCTCTGATACCAAAGCTGTCAGGACCCCGAATCAAGGCCACATCGATCTAGCATGTAACATCTCATATCACTTTGCGGCCTCACGCACGGTATCCCCACGGGAGTCGCTTTACCTTTGCCCGGGACCGTTTGCGCCTTTTGGCACACGTATATGATAGTGTCGCTAGCATCCATATGACAAGGAGCCCGGGATGACATGGCTAGTCGTAAACCCAAAGTGGCACAAACTTACAGGGACAGGCATCCATGACCCAGCATCGAACGTGTCGGTCATCAGCGAGTGAATCCAGGCTGTAGCACTGGGCTAGCAGGACTCCGGTGAACCGGGCTGTAGCGGCTAACAAGACTCTGGTATTCATCGCGTGACATTTCCCCGAAGGGACAGAAACAGGAACGAAGAAGGACACATGCCGGCCGGCCTAAGTGTTCTGGAGCAGTAGCAAGCTACCATGGCTCAGTGAAAGCACTAGGAGACATTTCCCGGTAAGAGAGGCTACTAAGGATAAACAACTAGATAGTCAGATCCCACACATACCAAGCATTTCAATTACATACACACAATATGCTCGATATGTGCAAATACAACATGGCATCACAACATGACTCTACAACTCAAGTATTTATTCAATAGGCTCCGAGGAGCGAGATATTACAAACATGGGTCTCACGACCCAACACTCAGAGCATACAAGTCAAAGCACAAGCGGAAGCTTAATATGTCTGAGTACAGAAATCTACAAATGAAAAAGGCCGAGAAGCCTGACTATCTACCAGATCCTGCCGAGGGCACAAGATCATAGCTGAGGTAACAAGCTAAACGTCGAAGTCCACGCGGAACTACTAGTGAGACTGAAGTCTCTCTGCAAAAACGTAAAATAGGCAAACGTGAGTACAAATGTACCCAGCAAGACTTACATCAGAACTAACTACATATGCATCATTATCAACAAAGGGGATGGTGGGGTTTAACTGCAGCAAGCCAGCTTTGACTCGGTGGCTATCCTGAACTACGACTGCAAGTAACTCTTTTGAGGTGGCGCACACGAGTCCACATATTCACCATATCAATGCACCACTATGGATCCGCTCCCGTCTCTCTACGAGAACGCCATCCATAGCACTCACGCTTATCTTGCACATTTTAGAGTATCCACTTTCACTTGTCTATGAACTGTACAGGCAACCCAGAAGTCCTTTTCCGCGGACACGGCTATTCGAATAGATCATATTAACCCTGCAGGGGTGTACTTCTTCACACACGCTCTCGCCACTTACCGCCATGTACACGTCATGTATCTCGGCAACCTTCAAGCGAAAGCCTGGCGAGGGAGTCGGCCACGACCTGACTAACCAGACAAGTCTCTAGTCCAGGTTTATCGCCTATTCGGGTTCCATCCGCAAGGAGATCTGGCCGGGGTGTCGCTCACGGCCCCAAACGATGTGTGTAGGGTTCCCAAGCCCACCTCGATGGGTGGATCTATGCTTGGTACACCGTGCCATGGTGCCTAGTCTGTCCCAAACCCACCTATACCGGGTGCCACTTGGTAGACTACTAACACTACCTACAAACACCAGAAACTAGTTGCAACTCCTGGACAGAGATCATGTTGATTAATAAGTCGAGAGGGGTCGAGTTACCGGAACCCAATGTGTGGTAGTAACTGTTCATGGATCACAAACACATAACTCAGTTCCTGAGGACGGCTGCAATGAGACAACCCACCATGTACTCCTACATGGCCTCTCACCGCTACCTTTACCAAATCGTGTTCACACACTTGGCTCACACACAGTAGGACATGTTCACACACCTCCAATTCATCCCTGATGAATCAGACCTGACACAACTCTAAGCAATAGCAGGCATGACAAACAAGCATGAATGAGTAGGCACATCAAGGCTCAAACAACTCCTACTCATGCTAGTGGGTTTCATCTATTTACTGTGGCAATGACAGGTCATGCAGAGGATAAGGGGTTCAACTACCACAGCATGTAATAGTTGAATCGTTGTTGTCCTAATGCAGTAAAAGAGAGCAGGAGCGAGAGAGTGTGATTGTATCGGAATGAACAAGGGGGTTTTGCTTGCCTGGCACTTCTGAAGATATTATAGTTCTTCATCGGTGTCATCGATCACATCGTCGGTACACGTCTACTGAGGGGGGACAAGCACCGACAAACAAAGAAGAAACACAATCAATGCAATGCAACAATATGATGCATGAACACGACATGGCAATATGATGTGAATTGGCCTAATGCAACTAGCAACAAGTTAAATGAAGTTGGTTTGAACCCTAGGTTCAAATTCAAACTCCATATGTGAGGGTCTAAATGCCCTTTAAATGATTTATGCTAGTCAGCAGCTATAAGTTGTTCTAACATGCATGAAAATGGTACAGATGGATAGGTTGGATTTTTCTGATCATTTTTCATATGTAATTTGTTTCATTTGGAGTTACGGTTGATTTTATATGATTTTTAGAAGTTTATAACATTTTCTGAAATAAATAAACCATTTAAGATTTATTTAAAATCCAGAACAGTTACTGCGTCAGCATGACGTCACTGTGATGTCAGCGGGTCAACAGGGCCGGTCCAGGTCAAACCTGACACCGGGGTCCACTGGTCAGTGGCTGGGGCTGGTTACTGTCGCTGACATGTGGGCCCAGTCAACAGCCATGTCAGCTTGGTCAAAGCTGATGCGTGGGTCCCGTTGGGTTATAACTAATCTAAACAGAAATAAAGCTGGAGTTAATTAGGGCGTGGGACCCATCTGTCATTGGCGCAGCAGGTTGTTTAGTGGGGGATTAGCTGCTAATTGTGAGGCCACGTCAGCTCGCCGGAGTTCAGCCGGCGGCGACCCCAAAACACGGCGGAGGGTTGCCGGAGTGGCGCTACGTGTGGTGTTGGGCCAAGCCAAGGGCACCAGCGCGTTGCCCTTGATCGCGCGCATCCAGGGGAGGCACGCGGGAGGGCGCGGGATGGCCGGAGCTCGCCGGAACGAGCTCGCGGCGGCGGCCCGTGTTCGGGCTGGGGCAGGGACGCGGCTGCAGTGCTCGAGCGAGCAAGCGGAGTGGAGAGGCATCCTCCTGGAGGCGCCAGGAGCATGTCATTGCCCCTGGAGCGAGCAGGAGAGGCTCGAGAGCGCGAGCTCGCCGACCATGGCGGACGGCGGCCTCGGGTGACCTCGAGGCTACGGCTAGAGGGCGGGAGCAAGCAGGGGGCAGAGGGGAAACACTCAGTAGCTCACCGCGGTTTTAATGAGACAGGCGTCGAGCTCGGGGAGGCAGGGACGACGGAGAATCTATGGCGATGATGTCCGATGGCCAAGGAGGAAGAAGGCGAGGTTGCGGACGACTGTGGCCTTCTCTGGTCATGTGCGTCAGCGTGGAGATGGAGAGGAGTCCTGCGGTTCTTGTGGAAGCGTCGGCGAGGCGAGTGTTAGCCGGTGGCCATGGTGGACGGCGTCAATGCCGACGACGCGCTCGGTTGCGTGGGAGGGAGAGAGCCAGAGGTAGGGGAGAGAGAGCGGCGAGTGAGGGAGAGGGGACGGGGCTTCGGGGCGTCGTCGTGGCGACGCTAGGAGGGGCCGGGGAAGCAGGAGGTGGCCAGGGCAGCGTCGGCACTCGCCACGCACCTGGTTGTCCTCCTGGCAGAAGGAGGAAGACGACAAGGGGTGCCCCTGGTGGGCTGGGCCAGAACAGGAGCTGGGCCAGCTCTACCGCAGGTGAGAAGCCCAGGTGAGTCCTTCTCTCTCTCTCTTATTAATTGTTTCTGTTTTCTATTTTGCTTTTCTGTTTTTGATTTAGTAATAATACTAAACCATTTTTAAAACTCTTGAGAAAATTTGTGGGCACTTTTAAAATGTTTACTAACAGCCCTCAAATGTTTTCAGAATTATTGAAGCATTTAAAATATTTATAGCCATTAAATGCTCCAATTCAAATAATTATGATTTAATCCAAAAACCTGAAATGACCTAGGGAAAATATGCACCAATTTTTGTCAGAGGTTTTCACCAGTTTCAAAAATTATGGACTTTTCCTGAAGTCACTTTTGGGTTTATTGGAAGTGATTTTATTTGAGCCTATTAGAACTCATTTGGTGTTAGGGTTTGGTCAGTCCCCTATTTCAAGTTTCTGAGAAATTAAAACATGATGCAAGATGATGATGCAATGACAAGCAAGGCCAAGGCTAGGGCTGTGACACTAGGTAATGCTGGGCATCTTGCCCACCATGGCGCCTCCACACTCCGCCTGCTGGCCGACCACAATCTTCGGCTTCACGTTGAATATCTTTAGCCACATGCCGAAGTGGGACCTGATGCGGAGAAAAGCCTCGCACACGATGATAAATGTCGAGATGTTAAGGAAAGAATTGGGAGATAAATCATGGAAATCAATCCCATAATAGTACATGACGCTGCGAACAAATGGGTGGAGAGGAAATCCTAGCCCACAGACAAAATGGGGGAGGAATACCACCCTCTCATGGGGTTCCGGAGTGGGAATGATTTGTCCCGCCGTCGGGAGACGGTGGCTAATTCTCTTGGCCAGATACTCAGCCCCCCGAAGCTTTTTGATATCCTTCTCCCGGACGGTAGAAGCCATCCACTTGCCTCCTGCTCCAGATCCGGACATCTTCGGGAAGCCTTCTTGGGCGGAGAAGAGGAGCGCTTGGGCACTAGGGCCCGAGTGGAAAGGAGTGGATGAATAGAGAAGGGCGTGGGTGAAAAGGGAAGTTCTTATCCCCTTATAAAGGCAACAAAAATCCTGTGCCTCCCCACTTGCCCGTTAAAATCGCTTATTCCCCAAACGCCACGTTTGGTGACACGGTTAGGTTACACATGTCTGTATTGATGAGGATCCCGTGATAAGGGGACAAGATCTCTGCTTCGACAAGACGTGTCAAGGAAACCGCCTCGCATCATGTGCGGTGGCTGGTTGTGAAAAATGGTTCGAATAATGACCGGACCGTGGCGTGATGTCATTTTATAAAAAGCTGTCAGCAGATTAGACTTGTGGAATATTATGCTCTCTGCGGTGGTATGTGGTATTTATTTTGCAGAGCCGGACACGATTCTTGTGTTCAAGATCTACTATGGAGTATTCAGAGAAGGAACCCGCCTTGCAATGCCGAAGACAATCTGCACGCCAGACTCATCGTCATTGAAGCCTGGTTCAGGGGCTACTGAGGGACTCCTGGATTAAGGGGTCCTCAGACAACCAGACTATATACTTTAGCCGGACTGTTGGACTATGAAGATACAAGATTGAAGACTTCGTCCCGTGTCCGGATGGGACTCTCCTTTGCGTGGAAGGCAATCTTGGATATTCGGATATGTAGATTTCCTTCTCTGTAACCGACTCTGTGTAACCCTAACCCTCTCCGGTGTCTATATAAACCAGAGGGTTTAGTCCGTAGGACAACAACAATCATAATCATAGGCTAGCTTCTAGGGTTTAGCCTCTACGATCTCATGGTAGATCAACTCTTGTAATATCATATCATCAATATCAATCAAGCAGGAAGTAGGGTATAACCTCCATCGAGAGGGCCCGAACCTGGGTAAAACATCGTGTCCCCTGCCTCCTGTTACCATTAGCCTTAGACGCATAGTTCGGGACCCCCTACCCGAGATCTGCCGGTTTTGACACCGACACCTGGCACTTCTAAAGATGATATAACTCTTCACCGATGTCATCGAACTCATCGTCGAAACCACGTCTATCGAGAGGGGACAAATACCGGCAAACAAGGAAGAACACCATCAATGCAATGCACAACATGATGCATGATCATGACATGTCAATATGCTGTGATTTGAGCTAATGCAACTAGCAATAGGTTAACTGGAGTTGGTTTGAACCCTAGGTTCAAATTCAAACTCCATATGTGAAGGTTTAAATGTCATTTATATGATCTGGCCTAAACAGCAGCTATAAGTTGTTCTAACATGCATGAAAACAGTATAGATGGATAGATTGGATTTTTCTGACCATTTTTCATATATAACACTTTGCATTTGGAGTTACAGATTAATTTCTATGATTTTTAAAAGTTTTGGGCATTTTCTGGAATTTCCTGAATTAAATTTAATCCAGAAAATGGCTTACTGGGTCATGCTTGCGTCAGCAGGTCAACGGGGCTAGTCCAGGTCAAATTTGACCTGTGGGTCCCGCGTATCAGTGACTTACTAAACTAACCTAGTTGATTAATTCTAACCTAAGTTAATTAGCAGGGCTGGCCCCACGCGTCAGTGATCCAGGGTGGTCAAACCCTGGTCAGACAGGGTCAAACCCCAGGGCAACTCATAGGAGTTGACCTGCGGCTCGTCACCGATGATGCCAAAGACGGCGGAGGGCATCGGGATTCCTCCTCCGGAGACCTAATGGCCAGCGGAGGGCATCTACGTGACGCGGGCACTCGTCCGCGTCGAGTAGTGGCAGTGGTTGGGCGTGAGATGGTCGGAGTCGTCACTGGCGTCGACCTTGGTTGTCGCCGGAGCTCGTGTGAGCTCGGGGTCGACGCTACGTTGGCCGGGAAATCTCGTGCGGGGCACCTATGTTTAAAGTGCAACTATCCCTGGGTGGTTTTGGTAATTCCTAACAACATATAGCTCATTGAGCTAATGCTATTTCAAGATAAATATTTTAGGAAAGCTCAATGATTGGCATGGCATGGATGAGAAAAGTGGATCCCACAAAATGCTAAGGACAAAAGGATTGGCTCAAGCTCAAAGCACAAGACTCTACATTTTCTATTTTAGTGATCCAAGATCACATTGAGTCTATAGGAAAAGCCAATACTATCAAGGAGGGATGAGGTGTTGCTTAATGAGTTTCTTGTTCAAAGTGCTTAGTGATATGCTCCAAAGCCCTCAACTAATTTCTCACATCCACATATGACCCAAACCAAAAGTCAAACTCGGCCCCACTGAAACCATCTATCCGGCGCCACCGAGTTCAGATGTCATAGCCACAACCACAAACCATAGTCTTTTCGGTCTCACCGATAGGGATCTCGGTCTCACCGAGATGGGATTGCAATCTATCTGTTTCCCTTCGTAACATTTCAGTCAAACCGAGATGAGCGATCAGTCCCACCGAGATTGCAATGCAAACTCACTGTTTCCCTTTCGTAATGTTTCGGTCTAACCGAGATGAGCGAATCGGTCCCATCGAGTTTGCCTGACCAACCCTCTGTGTGTCTATTACCAAAATCGGTCTTACCGAGTTTGTGTAATCGGTCCCACCGAGATTACGTTATGCCCTAACCCTAACCATATCGGTCCCACCGAAAATCCTAACGGTCAAATTATTTACTAAATCGGTCTGACCGAGTTTTAGGATTCGGTCCCACCGAGTTTGGTAAATTGTGTGTAACGGTTAGATTTTGTGTGGAGGCTATATATACCCCTCCACCCACTCTTCATTCATGGAGAGAGCCATCATAACATGCCTACACTTCCAACATACATTTTTTGAGAGAGAACCACCTACACTTGTGTTGAGGTCAATATATTCCATTCCTACCACATAAATCTTGATCTCTAGCATTCCCCAAGTTGCTTTCCACTCAAATCTTCTTTCCACCAAATCCAAATCCTGTGAGAGAGAGTTGAGTGTTGGGGAGACTATCATTTGAAGCACAAGAGCAAGGAGTTCATCATCAACACACCATTTGTTACTTCTTGGAGAGTGGTGTCTCCTAGATTGGCTAGGTGTCACTTGGGAGCCTCCGACAAGATTGTGGAGTTGAACCAAGGCGTTTGTAAGGGCAAGGAGATCACCTACTTCGTGAAGATCTACCATAGTGAGGCAAGTCCTTCGTGGGCGACGGCCATGGTGGGATAGACAAGGTTGCTTCTTCGTGGACCCTTCGTGGGTGGAGCCCTCCGTGGACTCGCGCAACCGTTACCCTTCGTGGTTTGAAGTCTCCATCAACGTGGATGTACGATAGCACCACCTATCGGAACCACGGCTAAAAAATCTCCGTGTCAACATTGCGTTTGCTCCCTCAAACTCCTCCCTTTACCTTCATATGCAGTTGCTTTATATTCCGCTGCTATACTCTTAGAATTGCATGTGTAGGTTGATTGCTTGACTTGTGCTAAGTTGCTAAAATCTGCCAAGAACTAAAATTGGGGAAAGGCTAGATATTTATTTGGTCAAGTAGTCTAATCACCACCCTCTAGACATACTTTCGATCCTACAAGTGGTATCAGAGATTTGGTCTCCATTTGCTTTGATTTCCATAGCTTTTGGTGGTCATAGCCTTGGTTTCACAACCTAGAAGAGTATGGCATCTAGCGAGGGAAATTACCACCGTAGAGGTCCTTACTTTGATGGTACTAATTTTGCTAGTTGGAAGCATAAGATGAAAATGCATATTCTTGGACATAACCCCGCCGTTTGGGCTATTGTGTGTATTGGCTTGCAAGGTGAATTCTTTGATGAGAGAGAACCAAACCGTGAAGCTACCGCGGAAGAGTTCAAGATGCTGCAATACAATGCTCAAGCTTGTGATATCCTCTTCAACAGATTGTGCCCCAAAGAATTCAACAAAATTAGCCGTCTTGAGAATGCAAAGGAAATTTGGGATACTTTTATTGACATGCACGAAGGTACCAACTCTGTCAAGGAATCCAAATTGGATGTGCTTCAAAGTCAACTTGACAAGTTCAAAATGAAGGATGGTGAAGGTGTCGCTGAAATGTACTCTAGGCTTGCTCTCATCACAAATGAGATTGCCGGCTTAGTAAGTGAAGAGATGACCGATCCTAAGAGCCTTGGATGGAAAATATGATACCGTGTGCACATTGATCCAAATGATGCCCAATTACAAAGATCTCAGGCCAACGGAAGTCATTGGACGAATTGTTGCTCATGACATGTCACTCAAGGATAAGGAGGAGCTCCACAACAAGTCAAGTGGTGCTTACAAAGCCTCATGTGAAGCTCCCACATCATCAAGTGAGAAACAAAACTTCAATGAAGAATTGAGCCTAATGGTGAAAAACTTCAACAAGTTCTACAAGAGTAGAAGCAAGGAAAGAAGTTCCAAGTCAAGGCCCTACAATGACAAAGGATCTTCTAGTCGTGAGCGTAATTGATACAATTGTGGAAGACCCGGACACTACTCCAATGAGTGTACGGCTCCCTACAAAAGAAGAGAAGAGTCTCCAAAAAGAAGGAGTAGAAGAGAAGAATCACCATCAAGAGAAAGGAGTAAAGATGATCGTTATGAACGAAGAACATCCCGGAGAAGCAAGGATTCGAAAAGGAAGGACAAGTCATCAAGGAGCTACACAAAACGAAGACATCAAGCTCATGTTGGTGAATGGGTATCCGGCTCCGACTCAGACAATCACTCCGAGAGAAGCTATCACTCCGACTCCGAATATACTCAAGATGAAGGTGTTGCCGGTCTAGCACTTGTGTCAACCAACTCCTACGACATATTTGACTCACCAAATGAAGGACTTGGAAGATGCTTCATGGCTAAAGGCCCAAAGGTATCACACCCAGAGTATGTTGATTTCAATAGTGATGAAGATGACTTGTTAGGTGATGATGATTTACTTGTTGACAACTCTAGTGATGAATACTATGATGAAACGTCAAATAATCATGTTAATCAAGATAAAATGAATGACAATGATAAGGAGAAGATTGAGTGCCTAACTAAAGAACTAATCACTCTTAAGTTATCTCATTGTAACGCCTCAGATCCGATGCGCCAGGTGTCCTCCAGTTATTTGTCGTTGTTGCCGTGTCATTTGCTTGCGTGTTTCAGTTTGCCATGTCATCATCTGCATATCATCTGCATGTTTTTCGAAACTTGCATCCATTCGGGTTCCCCTGGTTCTCTCCGTAGTCCGTTCGGAGTCCAGACACACTCGCACGCGCCCGTCGCACCTCCCAGACCTTGTTTCGTGAGCGGGAGAAAAACAATCTCGGAATGGACCGAGGTTTGCCGAGTGGCCTTGGTATATCACCGGTAGACCGCTCGTGAAATTTTGTTCCATTTGGAGGTCGTTTGATGCCCAACGGTTAACCGCGTAGCCCGAAACCGCTCTCTCTTTGCAGCCCAGTCCCTCTTCACCACAGCCCATGAGCCCATCCAAACCCCCTCCATGCTCTCGGTCGTTTGATCACGATCGTGGGGGCGAAAACCGCTCCTCATTTGGACTCTCCTAACTCCCTCTACCTATAAATAGGCCCTCTCCCCTGAAATTTCGGATCAAATCCACCCTAACCCTAAAAATCGCCCTCCGCCGCCACCGGACACGTCCGCCGCCACCGATGAAATCGCCGCCGCCCCGCAGCCACTGACATCGCGCCACGTGTCCATCGCGCTCGTCCCCGCCGCTGCGGGCCCGCGAGGCCCATCGCCGGCCCTCCCGGCCCGGGCCACCGCGCGGCCGCCTC
>NC_057801.1:213823830-213831152 GCF_018294505.1 Triticum aestivum
CGCTGGAGCCCCGCATCACCGCCCCGTGCCGCCCCGAGCCGGCACGCCTCGCCGCCGCCTGCGGTCGGATCCGCCCCGATCCGGTCCCTGCCGGTCAACCCTCGCCGCCCCGCGCCGGATCCGGCCGGATCCGGCCGAAGGAGACCTCCCCCGCCCGAGTCCGGCCACCCCAGCATCGTCCTCGCCGCTATCGCCGGCGTTGACCCTGCGCCGGGATACCTCCGTCCCGTTCTGGCCGAGCCACCCAACCAAACGGCCCCGCTGCACCGCTCCGTCCCGGAACCGCCTCATCCAACTTTGTCCCGAGAGGTTGTTTTTCTCTGTCCCTAGAAATTAGCATTATGTGCCCATGTTCATCATGCCATAACTTCGTGTGTGCTGCTCCGTTTCATGCGCATGATATATCAAAATGTTCATTGTGAGATGCTCTTCATTTTGCTTCATTGTGCCATGCTTGTTTGGATTCATCTTGATTCCCTAATCATCGTTGCAAGAGTTCTATATGATGTTAACTGCTGACTGTTAACAGAACTTGCTGTTTTGTCTTTTTCATTGTGTTTCTGTACGTGCATCCTTTGAGCTTGATGTCTATACGAGTTTTGAGCTACATCATGCCATCTTTACAATGGTGCAATCCATGTATTTTTGTGAGTCTTGTAGTGAGTGCATCGAGCTCTTGAAGTAGGGTACTTGCTGTTGCTGTTTTGCTAGACTGAATCTGTTATCTCATGATGCTATGTAAACCTGCTGCTACAAGTCATTCTATGCATAACCTGGAGATGTTCACTAAGAATGTTTTGTTATACATGTCATGATCTATCCATCCATGCCCCTGGTTGCATTTATAGCCTACTGTAGCTTGTCGTAATCTTGCGCTAAAATTGCTAAATAATGTTGCTGTCAGCCTGTTAACATTAAGGTCAGTTTTTCCATGTGCTTGGCTAGTGATCCATTCACCATATGAACTCTCTCTTGTCATGTATAGCTTCATAGATATGTCATATTACTTTTGGTCACCTTGTTATGCCATGTCTTGCCCTGTGGTGAGCTGTACAAGCTCACCAACATGCCTACTTATCGTTGTTTCTGCCATGTTCTGTTTTTCTGAATCTGTCATATCATTTGCCATGTTTGCATGGATGCTACCATCTTTTATGTTGATCTTTGGAATTAGTTCAGTAAGGGAGTTTTGTTCTTTGTCTCTAGTACTAGCATGCCATGCCTTTGTTTGCCATGATAAGTTCATGCAACATGTTGTTTGATAGCTCTAAACACTGCAAACCTGATGTTATTTCGGCCATGCACAGTGATTTCTGTTAAGTCTGTGGAACTGTTATTATTTGCAATCTTGCCGTGTCCTTTTGAGCATGTTATAGTTTTTTTGGAGATAGCTCAGTGTTCATGTTTTGTCATGCTTTACCTATAAATCATGTCCATCTCTTTTGCTTTCATGTTGAGATGTTGTAGCATATTGTTTTGATGCTTGCAAGATGCCAAGTTGTTATTTGGGACAGCTTGACCTTTAAACTTGTATAGAGTGTATGTGTTGAACCGTTGCTCCGTTTTGAGTGTGCTCTATATGAAACTTGCTTAGAATTGCATGTAGTTTCATATTACCTTGTTGCATCCATGTTTAGAGTGTGTTAGCTTGATGTTTGAATGCATTTTGCATCAATGACATGTTTAACTTGTTTTGCTCATATCTTCTAGGCCGTAGCTCTGAATTAAACGAACTTTATATGTAACTTGACTAGAATTTTGTGTAGATCATCTTGGTGCATCTTAACTTGCTGGTTAACAACTTTAACATAAGGTTTATTCAGATCTGGACCAATTTCGAAATTTGCATATGAGGACGTACCGGATTTGTTATATGTTGTTTACGTCCTCATTTAAACTTGCTTTGATGTGTTGTTCTTGTTTGCATCATCTCTTGCCATGAGTAGCAGCATCTAGCTTTTTCATGCATGATGCTTGGTTGAGCATCATGCCATGTCTATGTGCTGTGTGTTTACCTTGTTGTTTGCTTCTTTCCGGTTGTGCTTCTTCTCGTTAGTTCCTGTTTCGTTGCGATCGTGATGATTCGTTCATCTGCGCTTGGTTCATCTTCGTGGCTTCATCTTCTTCATGGACTCGTTCTCCTTCCTAGCAGGATTTCAGGCAAGATGACCGTCACCCTAGATCTAACTACTATCATTGCTATGCTAGTTGCTTCGTTCTATCGCTATGTTGCGATACCTATCACTTGCTCTTCAAGCCTCCCAAATTGCCATGCCAGCCTCTAACCTTTTTCAACCTTCCTAGCAAACCGTTGTTTGGCTATGTTACCGTTTTGCTCAGCCCCTCTTATAGCATTGTTAGTTGCAGGTGAAGTTGAAGATTGCTCCATGGTGGACAGGATTATGTTGGGATATCACAATATCTCTTATTTAATTAATGCACCTATATACTTGGTAAAGGGTGGAAGGCTTGGCCTTATACCTGGTGTTTTGTTCCACTCTTGTCGCCCTAGTTTCCATCATACCGGTGTTATGTTCCTTGATTTTGCGTTCCTTATGCGGTTGGGTGATTTATGGGACCCCCTTGACAGTTCACTCTGAATAAAACTCCTCCAGCAAGGCCCTTGGGTCGGCCAACCCGAGGGTCATCTTTATTTTAGCCCCCCGGGGCTAGTGCTTCTCTAAGTGCTGGTCCGAACCGAGCCGCCTGCAGGGCCCCCTTGGGGAAAATCGAGGTCTGGTTTTACTCGTAGCCTATCTCATCCGGTGTTGCCCTGAGAACAAGATATGTGCAGCTCCTATCGGGATTGTCGGCACATCGGGCGGCTTTGCTGGTCTTGTTTTACCATTGTCGAAATGTCTTGTAAACCGGGATTCCGAGACTGATCGGGTCTTCCTGGGAGAAGGAATATCCTTCGTTGACCGTGAGAGCTTGTGATGGGCTAAGTTGGGACACCCCTGCAGGGTATAAACTTTCGAGAGCCGTGCCCGCGGTTATGTGGCAGATGGGAATTTGTTAATGTCCGTTTGTCGATAACTTGACACCAGATTCGAATTAAAATGCATCAACCGTGTGTGTAGCCGTGATGGTCTCTTTTCGGCGGAGTCCGGGAAGTGAACACGGTTTTGGGTTATGTTTGACGTAAGTAAGTGCTTCTCTAAGTGCTGGTCCGAACCAAGCCGCCTGCAGGGCCCCCTTGGGGTAAATCGAGGTCTGGTTTTACTCGTAGCCTGTCTCATCCGGTGTTGCCCTGAGAACAAGATATGTGCAGCTCCTATCGGGATTGTCGGCACATCGGGCGGCTTTGCTGGTCTTGTTTTACCATTGTCGAAATGTCTTGTAAACCGGGATTCCGAGATTGATCGGGTCTTCCTGGGAGAAGGAATATCCTTCGTTGACCGTGAGAGCTTGTGATGGGCTAAGTTGGGACACCCCTACAGGGTATAAACTTTCGAGAGTCGTGCCTGCGGTTATGTGGCAGATGGGAATTTGTTAATGTCTGTTTGTAGATAACATGACACCAGATTCGAATTAAAATGCATCAACCATGTGTGTAGCCGTGACGGTCTCTTTTCGGCGGAGTCCGGGAAGTGAACACGGTTTTGGGTTATGTTTGATGTAAGTAGGAGTTCAGGATCACTTCTTGATCATTGCTAGCTTCACGACCGTTCCGTTGCTTCTCTTCTCGCTCTTGTTTGTGTATGTTAGCCACCATATCTTGCTTACTCACTACTGCAACCTCACCACTTATCCTTTCCATACCCATTAAGCTTTGCTAGTCTTGATACCCATGGTTATGGAATTGCTGAGTCCTCGTGGCTCACAGATTACTACAACAACACTTGCAGGTGCAGGTTATGCGATGATCATGATGCAAGAGCGATGTTACTTGTTTTGGAGTTCTTCTTCTGCTTCTTCGATCAGGGGATAGGTTCCTGGTCGGCAGCCTGGGCTAGCAGGGTGGATGTCGTTTGAGTTTCTGTTTGTGTTTCATCTGTAGTCGGATGTTGCTCTTATGTATGATGGTGTTGTATTCGTGTCGCATTGTAAGCCTCTTGTATGTAACCCCAACTATTATGTAATAGTACGATGTAATGATATCCACCTTGCAAAACCGTCTCCAATATGCGCTTCTATCCTTGGTGGGACCTTCGAGTTCCTTTAGGATAGGGTCGCATATTGGGCGTGACAAGTTGGTATTAGAGCCTCGACCAACCATAGGAGACCCCTTGATTGATCGTGTAGTTTGGCCGTTGTCGAGTCTAGAAGAAAACTTTTTCGGAGTCTAGTTATATCGGAGAGTAGGAATTCTTTTACTCCTCAGCCCCTTCGTCGCTCTGGTGAGGAATCTTGACATAGGTGTTTTGAATTACTCCTCTTCCCCTTCAAATTTTCTTTAGGATCACACAGTTGGTTTTCTGATCATTGGTTCTCAGCTCTTTTCATCCGATGCATTTCTCGTCAAGTTGACTTGAGCCTCTTCTTCTTTGCCAAGTTCAATCCTTAGTTGTTGCCCCCCCCCTTTTTCTTATCGGAGCCGAAGTCCGTAATCGAGTATCCATCCTACTCATGCGAAGTCTTTGCTTTCTCTCCTCAATGATTTCAACCGGTGTTTTCTCTTCAAGATATTCGTCGGTTCCCCCTTCCAAGTTGTCTTTGTTTTTCCTGCCCTCCCACCCTCTTCTTCCCGGAGCCTGAGTCTCTTTCGAGCATCAATTTCATTCGTGCAGAACCTCTTCGGTCTTCCGTAAATTATCTTAGCCGGTGAATTCTCGTCTCGTTTGACATTCATCATCTCTTTTTCTTCTCCGGTGGATTCAATTCCAATTTTCGGTAGTGATTATATTCTTTCCCTCGGCTCAAGTGTTTTCCCTGCTCGTTCGCCTCTCGCCAGTTTATCCTTCTGGTGTGCTCAAGACATCTCAGGAGATTCGTCTGTGTTCCAATTCATTCAAGGTTATCACCTCATTTAAATATTTCAATTGTTCCGGTGCATCATCTATCTGTTCAACATCCCTTTCCAACGGTGTTTTTCTCTTCAGTGGGCCCTAACCCACAGGTCTTTTCCCAGGATCTTACCTAACTCTTCTAATTTCCCGGAGCTATTCTCAAATCCTTTTCGAAGTTAGACGTAAGTATGAATTTCATCAGTCAGATCTTTTACAAGATCAATTTCAAATCATTTTCATTGTTGCCTCAACCTCTTCGCTTTTCGTTCCCCCGAAGTGCCTTAACAATTTTGGTGGTGTTTCTTTCCTCTTAAATCTTGTCTATTCTCTCGAAGATTCGCGGTTCTAGCTTCATGTTATCCTCTCGAATTATTCCATTTATCAGATATTCTTTTCTTAACCATCCGGAGTATGTGAGAAGTTGTTTTCCCGTTTCTTTTCACCGGAGGCCATCGTTCCAGAAGAATTCTTCGTCCTCACATTTCAGTTAACATTATCCAATTATCCCGATGCTTCGTTCAAGTGTTCTTTAATCAGCTCATGATCTCCTTGTTCTTTTGCATCTAAATCCCCTCTAGCATATTTGTTCTTCTAATTCTTCCTGGTGATTCATTATATTTCATCAGTCATTTCCGAATTCTAACGGTGGTTCTTTCATATTCTTTTTCTTTGATTATCATTTTAATCCATTCATTCTTTCGAATCCTACCAGTGGTTCATGAAGACTTTCTCAAGTTTTGTGCTATACCCCCCTTAATCCTTTTTAAGAAGAATAAGTAGTATGCAAAATCCATTGCTTGTCATCAATTTAATTTGATGAAGGATAAGCATACAATAAATCTTATTCTTATTTCATCCAAGTGATTAATCCTTTTCTTCGGAGTTTGTTCTTAGTGAATAAATTCTAGGTCCAAGTGTTTTCATCTTTTTTTTCGGAGTTCAAATTTCCTCGGTCATTTTGTCGGAACCTCCATCTAAATCAACGCAAGGCTTTAGTCTTATTCTTTTCATCCTTCATTCCTAGCTCATCATCTTTTGTCACCGGAGTTCTTCATAGTGGCTCTTCATGATTTACTTCATTCTTCAAGAGTTCATCAAGATTTTTGTTGGTGGAGTTCAAGTATCTTTTCCTCTTGCGTCTCGAGGTGCAATTAATTCTCTGTATTCTTTTGAAGTGGAGTTTTGCATTTCTTCGACTTTCTTGGCTATTCTGCCATTTCCATTTGTGGTCGGTTATCACCTCATAATTTCTGAGATGTTATCCATAAGTCCACAACAAGCTTATTCTTTCGTTGTTGATTTTATCAACAACTCCGTTCAACCCTTCCTTCTAAGCTCTTTTCATTCAATTCTTTCAATTCTTCCGGAGGCATTGTGTTGCTTATGTCGTCAAGTGTTATTCCATCTTGTGAAGTTCTTATTCTAATCCTTCCATTTTCAGTCGGAGTATTGCCGAAATTCTTTTATTCATTCCTTTTCTATCTTGTTCTAACCAGAGTGGTTTCAAAGTCTGCCTTATCCCACGAGCTTTTGTTTCTCGTCATATTCGCCGTTCATCTTTTCTAACCGAGTGCTCTCGACTTTGTTCATCTTCTCTCTTGCATTCTTACTTCGCCTCTTCCTCTTCCTCTTCCGTCTCGTTCCTAAGATCTCGTGACGAGATCTCTTGTTAGTGGAGGAGAGTTGTAACGCCCCGGATCCGATGCGCCAGGTCTCCTCCAGTTATTCGTCGTTGTTGCCATGTCATTTGCTTGCATGTTTCAGTTTGCCATGTCATCATCTGCATATCATCTGCATGTTTTTCAAAACTTGCATCCGTTCGGGTTCCCCTGGTTCTCTCTGTTGTTCGTTCGGAGTCCAGACACACTTGCACACGCCCGTCGCACCTCTCAGACCTTGTTCGTTGAGCGGGAGAAAAACAATCTTGGAATGAACCGAGGTTTGCCAAGTGGCCTTGGTATATCACCGGTAGACCGCCCGTCAAATTTCGTTCCATTTGGAGGTCGTTTGATGCCCCAACGGTTAACCGCATAGCCCGAAACCCCTCTCTCTTTGCAGCCCAGCCCCTCTTCACCACAGCCCATGAGCCCATCCAAATCCCCTCCATGATCTCAGTCGTTCGATCACGATCATGGGGGCGAAAACCGCTCCTCATTTGGACTCTCCTAACTCCCTCTACCTATAAAATAGGCCCTCTCCCCCGAAATTCCGGATCAAATCCACCCTAACCCTAAAAATCGCCCTCCGCCGCCAACGGACACGTTCGCCGCCACCGGACGAAATCGATGCCGCCCCGCAGCCACTGACATCGCGCCACGTGTCCATCGCGTGTGTCCCCACCGCCGCGGGCCCGCGAGGCCCATCGTCGGCCCT
>NC_057801.1:213831542-213866950 GCF_018294505.1 Triticum aestivum
TGCCTCCCGCGGGTGCCCGAGCCCCGCCGCTCGATCTCCGCCGCTGGCGCCTCCCCGCCGCCTCTGCCCGTTGCCCGAGCCCCCTCCGCGCCCTCGTGCCCATCGCCGGCGCGCCACCTCCGGACCTCCCGTGCCGCCGCCCTTTGCCGGCGCCGCTTACCCGCATCACCACCTCGCTGGAGCCCTGCATCACCGCCCCGAGCCGCCCCGAGCCGGCGCGCCTTGCCGTCGCTAAGGCCCGTCCGCCGACGCCCATAGTCGGATCTGCCCCGATCCAGTCCCTACCGGTCAACCCTCGCCGTCCCGCGCCGGATCCGGCGGGATCCAACCGGAGGAGACCTCCCCCGCCCGAGTCCGGCCACCCTAGCGTCGTCCTCGCCGCTGTCGCCGGCGTTGACCCCGCGCCGGGATACCTCCGCCCCGTTCTGGCCGAGCCCCCCAACCAAACGGCCCCGCTGCACCGCTCCGTCCCGGAACAGCCTCATCCAACTTCGTCCCGGGAGGTTGTTTTTTCTCTGTCCCTAGAAATCAGCATTATGTGCCCATGTTCATCATGCCATAACTTCGTGTGTGCTGCTCCATTTCAGGCGCATGATATATCAAAATGTTCATTGTGAGATACTTTTCACTTTGTTCCATTGTGCTATGCCTGTTTGAATTCATCTTGTTGCCCTAATCATCGTTCCAAGAGTGCTATATGATGTTAATTGCTGACTGTTAACAGAACTTGTTCTTTTATCTTTTTCATTGCATTTTGTGTGTGCATACTTTGAGCTTGATGTCTACATGAGTTTTGAGCTACATCAAGCCATATTTATAGTGCTGCAATCCATGTATTTTTTTTTTTGAGTCTTGTAGTGAGTCCATCGAGCTCGTGAAGTAGGGTACTTGTTGTTGCTGTTTTGCTAGACTGAATCTGTTTTCTCATGATGCTATGTAAAACTGCTGCTACAAGTCATTCTATGCATAATCTGGAGATGTTCACTAAGAATGTTTTGTTACACATTTCATGATCTATCAATCCATGCCCTTGGTTGCAGTTATAGCCTGTTGTAGATTGTCGTAATCTTGCTCTAAAACTGCTCAGTAATGTTGCTGTCAGCCTGTTAACATTAAGTTCAGTTTTTCCATGTGCTTGGCTAGTGATCCATGCACCCTATAAACTTGCTCTTGCCATGTATAGCTTCATAAATATGTCATATTACAGCTAGTCACCTTTTAATGCCATGTATTTCCCAGTGGTGAGTTGTACAGGCTCACCAACATGCCTGCTTATCGTTGTTTCTGCCATGTTCTATTTTCTGAATCTGTCATATCATTTGCCATGTTTGCATGGATGCTACCATCTTTTCTGTTGATCTTTGGAATTAGTTCAATATGGGTGTTTTGTTCTTTGTCTTCATTAATATCATACCATGCCTTTGTTTTCCATGATAAGTTTATGTAACATGTTGTTTGATAGCTCTAAACATTGCAACCTGATGTTATTCTGCCATGCACAGTGATTTCTGTTGTTTGTGAAACTGTCATTATTTGCAATATTGACATGTCCTTTTGAGCATGTTATGTTGTTTTATGGAGATACCTCAGTGTTCATGTTTTGTCATGATTTAATTGTACATCATGTCCATGTATTTTGTTTTCATGTTGATATGTTGTAGCATATTGTTTTGATGCTTGCAAGATGCCTAGTTGCTGTTTTGGACAGCTTGTCCTTTAAACTTGTATAGAGTGTATGTGTTGAACCGTTGCTTCGTTTTGAGTGCGCTCTATATGAAACTTGCTTAGAATTGCATGTAGTTTCACGTTACCTTGTTGCATCCATGTTTTGAGTATGTTTGCTTGATGTTTGAATGCATTTTGCATCAATGACATGTTTAACTTGTTTTGCTCATATCTTCTAGGCCGTAGCTCCGAATTAAACGAACTTTATATCTAACTTGACTAGAATTTCATGTAGATCATCTTGGTGCATCTTAACTTGCTGGTTAACAAATTTAACATAAGGTTTATTCAGATCTGGACCAATTTCGAAATTTGCATATGAGGACGTACCGGATTTGTTATATGTTGTTTCCGGCCTCATTTAAAGTTGCTTTGATGTGTTGTTCTTGTTTGCATCATCTCTTCCCATGAGTAGCTGCATATAGCTTTGTCATGCATCATGCTTGGTTGAGCATCATGCCATGTCTATGTGTTGTGTGTTTACCTTGTTGTTTGCTTCTTTCCGGTTGTGCTTCTTCTTGTTAGTTCCTGTTTCGTTGTGATCGTGAGGATTCGTTCATCTACGCTTGGTTCATCTTCGTGGCTTCATATTCTTCATGGACTCGTTCTTCTTCCTAGCGGGATTTCAGGCAAGATGACCGTCACCCTGGATCTCACTACTATCATTGCTATGCTAGTTGCTTCGTTCTGTCGCTATGCTGCGCTACCTATCACTTGCTCTTCAAGCCTCCCAAATTGCCATGTCAGCCTCTAACCTTTTTCACCCTTCCTAGCAAACCATTGTTTGGCTATGTTACCATTTTGCTCAGCCCCTCTTATAGCATTGTTAGTTGCAGGTGAAGTTAAAGATTGCTCCATGGTGGACAGGATTATGTTGGGATATCACAATATCTCTTATTTAATTAATGCATCTATATACTTGGTAAAGGATGGAACGCTCGGCCTTATACCTGCTGTTTTGTTCCAGTCCTGCCGCCCTAGTTTCCGTCATACCGGTGTTATGTTCCTTGATTTTGCGTTCCTTACGCGGTTGGGTGATTTATGGGACCCCCTTGACAGTTCGCTTTGAATAAAACTCCTCTAGCAAGGCCCAACCTTGGTTTTACCATTTGCCTCACCACCACCTATACCTTTCCCTTGGGTCAGCCAACCCGAGGGTCATCTTTATTTTAGCCCCCCCCCCCGGGCTAGTGCTTCTCTAAGTGCTGGTCCGAACCAAGCCGCCTGCGGGGCCCCCTCGGGGAAACTCGAGGTCTGGTTTTACTCGTAGCCTGTCTCATCCGGTGTTGCCCTGAGAACGAGATATGTGCAGCTCCTATCGGGATTGTTGGCACATAGGGCGGCTTTGCTGGTCTTGTTTTACCATTGTCGAAATGTCTTGTAAACCGGGATTCCGAGACTGATCGGGTCTTCCTTAGAGAAGTAATATCCTTTGTTGACCGTGAGAGCTTGTGATGGGCTAAGTTGGGACACCCCTGCAGGGTATAAACTTTCGAGAGTCGTGCTCGCGGTTATGTGGCAGATGGGAATTTGTTAATGTCCGATTGTAGATAACTTGACACCAGATTCGAATTAAAACGCATCAACCGTGTGTGTAGCTGTGATGGTCTCTTTTCGGCGGAGTCCGAGAAGTGAACACGGTTTTGGGTTATGTTTGACGTAAGTAGGAGTTCAGGATCACTTCTTGATCATTGCTAGCTTCATGACCGTTCCGTTACTTCTCTTCTCGCTCTTGTTTGCGTCTGTTAGCCACCATATCTTGCTTAGTCACTGCTGCAACCTCACCACTTATCCTTTCCATACCCATTAAGCTTTGCTAGTCTTGATACCCATGGTTATGGGATTGCTGAGTCCTCGTGGCTCACAGATTACTACAACAACAGGTGCAGGTGCAGGTTATGCGATGATCATGACGCGAGAGCGATGTTACTTGTTTTGGAGTTCTTCTTCTGCTTCTTCTTCAATCAGGGGATAGGTTCCTGGTCGGCAGCCTGGGCTAGCAGGGTGGATGTCGTTTGAGTTTCTGTGTGTGTTTCATCTTTAGTCGGATGTTGCTCTTATGTATGATGTTGTTGTATTTGTGTGGCATTTTAAGCCTCTTGTATGTAACCCCAACTATTATGTAATGGTACGATGTAATGATATCCACCTCGCAAAAGTGTCTCCAATACGCGCTTCTATCCTTGATGGGACCTTCGAGTTCCTTTAGGATAGGGTCGCATATTGGGCGTGACACTCATGAAACTATCTTGGAAGATCATCAAGAACTTTTAAAGACTCATGAGAAGTTACGCTTTGAAAAGCTCAACCTTGAGCAAGAGCATGAGTTTTTAAAGGCAATCAATCATGATCTTCGCAAGAAAAGTTCTTCTTACATTGCCAAGCGTTTACTCTTATCCACTTACATGCCACAAGTCAAGTCTAGTAACAAGAATAAGAAAGATTCTTCTTCTAGAACAATAATCATGCTAAATCCAATGTTGTTGATTCTAGCAGTTCTCTTGATTCCACTAATGATTCTCTTAGCCAAGTTACACTTGAGCAAGAAAATAGCTTATTGAAGGGAATTATAGAGAAAGGTGTTTACAAGAGTCTTTCCGGAAGTAAGCAATTCGAGGAAATTGTACGCAAGCAAGGAAGGCACCAGGAGAATCAAGGTGTTGGTTTTGAACGAAAGTTCAATGCCAATGGAGTTGAGTGGGAAGAAGATCAATACCCCAAGACGAAGTTTGTTCCTCAACAAGAGAAGTATGATCCTACTTCTGTCAAAGGGACACAAGCTCAAGATGATCTTCCACCACAAGACCACAAGCAAAAGGGCAAGGACAAGCTTCAAGAGGAGATTGATGCATTTGAAGAAGCTCCTAAGGCCATGGTCAAGTGGGTTCCCAAGACTACATCAAGTTCTACTTCAACAAGTACAACTACAACTCCAAGGATTCCCATCAAGATGATGTGGATCCCAAAGAAGAAGAACTAGAGAGTTCTTGAGGGTGACTCTGCCAACGTACTTCACTCATATCAGTTTGGCAAGGACAAGTGCAATCAACTTCCACATCTTGCACTAGTTCAAGGAGTCACAAACCCTCTAGTTGGTAAGACAAGGGACAAGGTAACCTAATGCTTTCATGGACATCATTTTGGTATGCATCACTCTATGTCTATGGATGTCCTTGTTTGTTCCTTGTGGAACTAACCCATGTAGGTATTGAAAGTGCAACTCACTCTAATGGATTGCTCCAAATGATCTACATCAACATTGAGCATCCACATCTTCAACACCTACATGAAGTCATCATCGACAAAACCCAAGGTTAGTTCATCCCTCTTAGGGGGGATCTCACATCTAGGGGGAGCTTTACTCTAAGTATTGAGCTAAAGCAACTCTAATGGTGTGAAAACAACAATGCTTTATGTAAAAGTGGTAACCCCACTTGTGCTTAAACAATGAGTATGACCTATGATCAAATGTTCTCATTTGACTCCTAAGTCAATATACTCATATATATATATATATGACCTAGTCATCGCCAATTGTTTGATAGATGCTAGAATTGGTTGTGCATGCTTTGCCACATATTTCATTCACAATTTTACTGTGTGAGCATGTTGGTTGCATATTTTACTCATTCGAGGACATCCACTTGTTGTTTGGATTGTTTGGATTATTTTCTTTTGCCAAGTGGATGGACAAGAATGCCTAAGAACCTTCTCTAGCTATCTATGCTTTTCTTGTCTCAAACTCTATTCGTGCTACATCACAAAGTTTGATCAAGTCAGATTCGAACCACTCTATGTGAGGAGCACTCGAAGTCCCCGATTCGTCATAGACTTAAACTTCCAAAACCTCTTTGTGCATTTCGGTCTGACCGATTCACCCTTTTCGGTCATACTGAGATCACTAAGTTGATCTAGGTTTTCAACCTCGGTGCAACCGATTAGAACTTTTCGGTCACACCTAGTTGCAGTAACTGCTTGCAGTTTTGCATCTCGGTGCCACCAAGTTGTTCACTCGGTCACACCGATGGGGTTAGGATATATATACCCCCGAGTCAAATTTTGGAAATTTTTACGAAACCCCTTCGCCCGCGCATAGCCTGCTCTGCCTTCTCGGGTCTCCGGATCGTCCTCCTTGTCGTCAGCGACCTCCCGCCGCTGGTTTCCGCCGCCGTCAATGGCATTCTGCACCCTCATTGCCGCCATAGCAAGTTCACTGCCGCATTAGGGTATGAACTTGAAACTTTGTGCTAATCTTTAACTCCAATTCCTAGCACATTGCTTTGTCATGATTCATGCCACATTTGAAATCATTCTATCCAGCAAAAGCACTCCGTAGATTAGATTTCATTTGAAAATTTAGGGTTAGGTTTCCGTCGAACTTATCTAGGACCGACCGAGTTGTAGAAATCGGTCTCACCGATTTGGCTTAGGCCATTGCACATGTGATTCTCGGTCTGACCGAGAATTGCAAATCGGTGTGACCGAGATCGATTCTTTGTGAAAGCCAAGCAGTCTCGGTGCCACCGAACTGTGACTCGGTCTGACCGAGTTCACTAGTTTAGGTTCCAAAAGCTGCTTCGGTATCACCGAGTTTACAAATTGGTAGCTCTGAAATGCTTTCTGTGGAAACGAAAACTAAGTTTTTGATTCAACTACTTTGCAAAAACCTCCGTGCTTTGTGATGCTCATCCACTCTACCTCATCTACATCTGTTCACAGGGTCTGCTGTCAGTGAGTTTGCAATATGTCTAATCAAAGTGATAGCTAGAACAAGTCAGAGGAGCAAGCTCAGATGAATGAGGGCACTAGTCCCTCAAGCAGTTATGATGAGGGCAGCAGGAGCACACCCAGCAATTTGCCAAAACCGGCCACCAGGACAAGGAAGAAGAAAACCTCAGATTCAGAAGATGAGGACTATATTGTTGTTGAGCATGAGGCCACTTATAAGAAGAAGGTGCTGAGAAAGGAGTATGGCACAACTGCTACCACAAAGCCAGGCATGAACAGAAAGGCACCCGCCAAGAGAGTGCCCACATCCAAACCTAGGAAGGTTTCCACTGGTGAAATCATGAAGTTCACCATTGAGTCTGATGAAGAAGCTGCTAGCCAAGATAAGAAGAAGAAGAGGGTCAGAACCACTACTGCCAAAGTCCTTGGCAAGCCGTCTATGAGGAGAGATTCTGATGAGGAAGAAGAAGAGGAAGAGGATGCTGCACCAGCTCCTAAAGCTCGGAAGCTAATGGGAGATGCAATCAAGTCAGGTGCTACTCCATCTAAGACCAAAGATGCTCCCAAGGCTGCTGCTTCAGCACCAAAGCCTAAAACCAAGAGGAACACCAAAAGTATACCTGCGTCAGAGAAGAATAAGGCCCTAGTGCCTGAAGCTGCTGAAGAAGAAGATGATTCTCTTGTTCTGAGAAAGTTGAAGCCCAAGATTCCTGACCACAATGATGCTCATCCAGTTGCTGAAGACATGCATATCAGAAAGGATGCCAGACTTAGATTGTGGAGACAGTCAGATCCTTATGCTGTGAGGAGAAGGACAGCAGTTGACTACAGATTCTACACAAAGGAGCAACAGGACTTTTATGAAACAATTTTGCTTGACAAGAAGCCCATTATGTGTGACATGAGATGGATCAACTGGGACTACATCAAGAAGAATGAAGCTCACTATCCAGGAGTATATGACAGCTTCAAGTCTTGTGGAGTTGATGACTTTGTTGCCCAGAAGCTCACCAAGTGGAATTATGAGCTCATCATGCAGTTTTACTCCACAACTCACTTCTACCCAAATGGGAGGATTGTCTAAATGTCTGAAGGTACTAGGTACCAATCCACTGTTGAAGAATGGGCTGAGTTAACAAATGCTCCAAAAGAATCTGAAGATGACTTGGATGTATATGTAGAGAAGAAGAAAGACCACAACTCTATGGCTCACATGTACAGAGAGATCCCAGATAAAGCTTTGGAAACTCACAAGCTTGGATCTATACACTTCTTGTTGTCTGGTCTGCCTACAATCAACTGGATACTTAGGCACACATTGCTTCCCAAGTCAGGAGATCACAAGATGATCAGAGGTCATTCTATCAACTTGCTGCACTTGTTTGATATACCTCAGAAATTCAAAGTCATGAGCCTGATTGTGGAAACAATCAAGAGAATAGCAGCTGATCAGAAGAGGAGTTGTGGGTATGCTCCACACATTCAGGAGCTCATCAACTCAAAGATGGGCACATGCACATATCTTTTGGATAAGGAGCATCTACCCTTATACCCTGAATTTGAAGATAACACTGTTGAGATGAATGAGGATGAACCATCATCTGTGCAAGCACATGAAAAGAGAGAGAAAGCAAGGGCAGAGAAAGCTGCAACGATGCCAACTGCTGAAGAGGCATCTCAAGTGTTCCTGAAGAGCAAGAAAGACCAGCTTGGCTACTTGATTGCCTCCAGAGGATTGAGAAGGGCTTGTTGACCCTGACTCAAAACCAGGAGAGCTTGGAGAGAATCATAGAGCAGAAGTTTTATGCACTTGATGTGAAGGTCACAGAAATCCAAACTACAGTTGAGCAACTTCAGGAGGATGTGGAGGAGAAGAAGGGCAAGTCTACTACAGATGCATTTGCTAGAGTGCCCAGAGGATAGAGATGCTGCAGTGCATGTTCCAGACACCAGAGCTACATCATCTGCCCCAGCTGCCACAGCCTCAGTGCCACCAGCTCCAGCACCCACTCCACCAGCTCCAGCTACATCAACTGATGCTTTCGTCCTTGGAGTCATCTCTAGACCACCTCATGAAGACCAAGCCTAAGAGTCGTTTAGCACTATGCATTTTGAACTTTTTGGTAACTTGTTGCCAAAGGGGGAGAAAAATATATAGATCATAGGCTTCAAGAGAGAGTGTTGCTTTTTATCTCTCTTGTTTTTGGTGGTTGAACTTCTTTATTTGTGTGTTTGCTTGATACATTATGCCTTTTGTGAGATACTTGGATGTTCATGTGTTTTATCATATGCTACCTTAATGCTTGTTGGATGACATCCTTAATGCTTGTTGGATGACATTATCTTTTATATCCTTATGTGATCATTCACTTTGCTTGGTGATGAGTGCATGTGTTTAATTATCATCATTTTGAGCGTTCCACCAAGATGTATGTGACATGGAAGAGTGACCCATGATCCTAACTCATTGTGCATTTGCAGTCCAAAGTAAATTTTAAATAGTGCACAACTTTAGGGGGAGCTCTTGCTTATCACATACTTCTCAAAGCGATGATGTTTTTAAATCATATTATCATTTGTCGAAGCTTTGATCTATATGTTGTCATCAATTACCAAAAAGGGGGAGATTGAAAGTGCAACTATCCCTGGGTGGTTTTGGTAATTCCTAACAACATATAGCTCATTGAGCTAATGCTATTTCAAGATAAATATTTCAGGAAAGCTCAATGATTGGCATGGCATGGATGAGAAATGTGGATCCCTCAAAATGCTAAGGACAAAAGGATTGGCTCAAGCTCAAAGCACAAGACTCTACATTTTCTATTTTAGTGATCCAAGATCACATTGAGTCTATAGGAAAACCCAATACTGTCAAGGAGGGATGAGGTGTTGCTTAATGAGTTTCTTGCTCAAAGTGCTTAGTGATATGCTCCAAAGCCCTCAACTACTTTCTCACATCCACATATGACCCAAACCAAAAGTCAAACTCGGCCCCACCGAAACCATCTATCCGGCGCCACCAAGTTTAGATATCATAGCCACAGCCACAGACCCTAGTCTTTTCGGTCTCACCGATAGGGATCTCGGTCTCACTGAGATGGGATTGCAATCTCTCTGTTTCCCTTCATAATGTTTCGGTCAAACCGAGATGAGCGATTGGTCCCACCGAGATTGCAATGCAAACTCACTATTTCCCTTTCGTAACGTTTCAGTCTAAACGAGATGAGCGAATCGGTCCCACCGAGTTTGCTTGGCCAACCCTCTGTGTGTCTATTACCAAAATCGGTCTCACCGAGTTTGTGTAATCGGTCTCACCGAGATTATGTTATGCCCTAACCCTAACCATATCGGTCCCACCGAGATGACATGTCGGTCCCACCAAAAATCCTAACGGTCACATTATTTACTAAATCGGTCCGACCGAGTTTCAGGATTCGGTACCACCGAGTTTGGTAAGTTGTGTGTAATGGTTGGATTTTGTGTGGAGGCTATATATACCCCTCCACCCACTCTTCATTCGTAGAGAGAGCCATCAGAACATGCCTACACTTCCAACATACATTTTCTAAGAGAGAACCACCTACACTTGTGTTGAGGTCAAGATATTCCATTCCTACCACATATATCTTGATCTCTAGCCTTCCCCAAGTTGCTTTCCACTCAAATCTTCTTTCCAGCAAATCCAAATCCTATGAGAAAGAGTTGAGTGTTGGGGAGACTATCATTTGAAGCACAAGAGCAAGGAGTTCATCATCAACACACCATTTGTTACTTCTTGGAGAGTGGTGTCTCCTAGATTGGCTAGGTGTCACTTGGGAGCCTCCGACAAGATTGTGGAGTTGAACCAAGGAGTTTGTAAGGGCAAGGAGATCGCCTACTTCGTGAAGATCTAGCCTAGTGAGGCAAGTCCTTCGTGGGCGACGGCCATGGTGGGATAGACAAGGTTGCTTCTTTGTGGACCCTTCATGGGTGGATCCCTCCATGGACTCGTGCAACCATTACCCTTCATGGGTTGAAGTCTCCATCAACGTGGATGTACGATAGCACCACCTATCGGAACCACGGCTAAAAAATCTCTGTGTCAACATTGCGTTTGCTCCCTCAAACTCCTCCCTTTACCTTCATATGCAATTGTTTTACATTCCGCTGCTATACTTTTAGAATTGCATGTGTTGGTTGATTGCTTGACTTGTGCTAAGTTGCTAAAATCTGCCAAGAACTAAAATTGGGAAAAGGCTAGATTTTTATTTGGTCAAGTAGTCTAATCACCCCCCCTCTAGACATACTTTAGATCCTACATACGTGCTCTACGCAGCACGGGGAGGGAGCTGAGCACGACGGCCGGACCGCTAGGTGGTCCGAGGCACGTCAGCGGCGGTCACAAGCGGCGGCGCGTGCGGGCGAGCAAGGTGCGGCGGCCTTAGCATGCGAGAGCGAGAACGGAGAGGGGGGATGATCAGTAGCTCACGGAGAACACGAAGAGCGGGTCGGTGAACTCGGGGAGGGGCTGATGAAGATGGGAGGTCGCCGGCGATCTCGGCGGCCAAACGACAAAGACGAGGTCGGGGACGGCATTTTGAGGCGTCCGGTGTCGTGCGAGTCGACGGGGAGGACGAAGGCGTCGAGGCGGACGCCATGGACACGTCGGCGAGGCGAGGGAGGGCCGGTGGGCGTGGCTATGGCGAGCGGTGGCGACGGGAGCGCTCGGGTGTTCTCGGAAGAGGAAGCAGAGGAGGGGAAAGAGGTCGAGAGAGAGCAGAGAGCGAGGGGAGAGACAGAGGAGGGCTGTGAGGCGTCTCCGGACGCGTCGGGAGCGCCTCGGTGGCAAGCAGGAGGTGGCCAGGGCGACGCCGGCGCTCGCCACCGAGCTGCTTCGAGGCGAGGGGGAGGAAGACGGTAGGAGGGGGTGGCCTGGTGGGCTGGGCCGCTGTTGGGCTGCACAGTAACTGGGCCAGCCAGGTAAGTTTCCTTTCTCTCTCTCTCTTCTTATTTGTTACAGTTTTCTATTATTCTGTAATTGGTTTTGACTTTATTAAAATGCCAGGGCATTTCCAAAAATCATGAAACTGCTCAATGCCACTGTTGGGAAAATATCCTACAGTAAACATTTCAGTCTATGATTATTTGGGCATTTAAAATATTTTATAGCATTTAAATGCCCAGATGCAAATACTATATGATTTAATTCAGTGACCCTCTGTTGCCCTAGAAAAGTGTGCACCATTTTTGTCAGAGGTTCTAGACCAAGGCAAAGATGATGAACATTTTAGAATGGCATTTTGGGTTTAGTGAAAATGATTTTTATTTGGACCCTAGTTGAATTTCATTTACTACTAGGGTTTATCAGCCCCCATTTCAAAGTTTCATAAAATTTAGACATGATGCATGGAGGCTAATGCAAAGAAAGGCAATGCCTGAACTGGGGCTGTGACAGGTAGGGGGAATTGGTTGTGAGAATCTGGTCTGTAGTTAGTACAGTAGCTCTTTCGTCGCCATGGCTCCGAAGAAGAAGAAGACTGCGGCGATCGGCCCGTCCGAGGCCGCTCCGCCCGCACCCGTGCGGACAGGCGACGGGGTGGGTACTAGCGGTGGAGGAGATCGAGATCGTCCACACCATCCGAATACAAGAAGTCAGGCCGTCGGCGTCCTCCGCATTGGCGACAGGGGTCGGTGTGCCGCTGCGCCCAAGGGTGGAGCTGTGCCACCTGCGGATGGTGCAGGGACCTCCAAGGGCAGAAGATCGACCTCACCAACACGCGTGACGTGGTCTCCTTAGCTCGTGCACGACGAACCGCGTCGCGATGTTGAGGACCCCGGGCGTCGCCACGGCAAGAGCCCTCAGCGTCACTCTCAAGACACGCAGGGCCGACATGCGCATCATGGTGCAGGCAAAAAGAGCACACGGCCGTGGAATCGAGATGGGACTCCTTCTAACGTCGTTAGAAGTCCGAGTTCCTCCCATTCCTCGCGCCTGTCGCTACAACTCACGCGAGCGGAAGCGCTGTCGCGAGTGCAGATGCTCCTCGACTTTCCTCCTACCTTGGAGAAGCAAGAGGAGTGGAGGGCTGCTATCCAAAGCCTTATTGGCCATGCCAATAGAGATGGCCACCGGGGAGCGAGTCCTTCACAGTGCCGAAATGATGAACCGACAGGTGTAGGCAGTGGAAGGGTCAAGGGTGCCGCTACCACAGTGCACTCCCCTCCGCCACGGTCGACCCGTCGGGACGACGTTCGGGACAACGTGTCCACCGCATCGTCAAACCCATGGATGCGCCGTGATCGGTGCCAAGTTCTTCAAGAACGCTGCAAGGAGGACGCCCGGACTACCATCAAGCGGCGACGAGTCAAGTGGTCAGTGTCACGCTAGTGGCACAGAGAGAAGTTGAGGAAGAGGCGACAGCGGCGACGGGGCCCTTAGGAGAAAAGCTGGACCCGACGGGCTCCGATCCCGGCAAGGGTGAGCCCCCGGCAGGACCCGATCCCCGCAAGGCAGCACCTACCCAGGCAAGCGCGGTAGAGCAGAAGAAGAAGGTGGTGCAGCACCCAGCCTACTTTGTCAGCTCCCTCTTGTAGGGGGCTGGGTCAAGGTACTCCGGGATGCAGAAGTTGCTTTTCGGCCTCCTTATGGCCTCGAGAAAGTTGCGCCATTATTTTCAGGCACACGAGATCACTGTTGTCACTCGCCTCCCGTTGCAACGAATTTTGCACAATCCAGAGGCTACAGGGAGAATTGTGGAGTGGGCAGTGGAGGTATCAAGCTTTGGGCTCAGGTTTCAAAGTACCTCGACGATCAAAAGCAGGGTCTTGGCAGAATTCATAGTGGAATGGACATCCACGCCCGACGAAGAAGTTCAAGAAACCACCCTTCCTGGCAAAGAGGCAAGCAGTCATTGGATTGTGTACTTCGATGGAGCCTTCTCGTTACAAGGTGCAGGTGCCGGTGTGTTGCTCGTCGCGCCCACCGGAGAATGCCTCAAGTACGTGATCCAGATGCACTTCCCCCGGGAGAGGTCGACAAACAACACCACCGAATACAAGGGGCTGCTCGCTGGTCTCAGGATCGTGGCTGACCTTGGGATTAGGAAGCTCATTATCAGAGGAGATTCACAACTTGTCGTCAGGCAAGTCAACAAGGATTACCAGAGCCCGCTGATGGAGGCCTATGTGGATGAAGTGAGGAAGTTGGAAGAGTGCTTCGACGGTCTACAAGCAGAGCATGTTCCTCAAGCAGAGAACAGCATTGCCGATGACCTGTCGAAGCGCGTTGCCCTAAAGCTGCCTGTGGAACCAGGTACCTTTGTGCTTCAATTAACTCAGCCATCCGTCGAGCCATCAGCGAAATAGAGCAAGCAAAGGAAAGAGGGGTTCGGCAAGTACTTTCCCGCAGAGCTCCCAGGAGCCGCCGAGAAGGAAGTTGCCGGGTACCCCAAGCTTACCGAGGAGCAGCAGCCTCCGACGGGACCCCAGGCCCTTGCCGTCGAGGCGGCTGCCCCCGCAGTGGAAGACATGCCTTTAGTCCTTGCCGTCGAGCCCCAGGCTCCGGCATGGGCACATCAGACGGTTCGTTTCCTCCAAACGGGTGATGTCTACTACATAACCTTGTTCTTGTAGACGTTGTTGGGCCTCCAAGTGCAGAGGTTTGTAGGACAGTAGCAAATTTCCCTCAAGTGGATGACCTAAGGTTTATCGATCTGTGGGAGGCGTAGGATGAAGAAGGTCTCTCTCAAGCAACCCTGCAACCAAATAACAAAGAGTCTCTTGTATCCCCAACACACCCAATACAATGGTAAATTGCATAGGTGCACTAGTTCGGCGAAGAGATGGTGATACAAGTGCAATATGGATGGTAGATATGAGTATTTGTAATCTGAAAATATAAAAACAGCAAGGTAACAAGTGGTAAAAGTGAGCGTAAACGGTATTGCAATGCTAGGAAACAAGGCCTAGGGTTCATACTTTCACTAGTGCAAGTTCTCTCAACAATAATAACATAACTGGATCATATAACTATCCCTCAACATGCAACAAAGAGTCACTCTAAAGTTACTAATAGTGGAGAACAAACGAAGAGATTATGGTAGGGTACGAAACAACCTCAAAGTTATCCTTTCTGGTCGATCTATTCAAGAGTCTGTAGTAAAATAATGCGAAGCTATTATTTCCGTTCGATCTATCATAGAGTTCGTACTAGAATAACACCTTAAGACACAAATCAACCAAAACCCTAATGTCACCTAGATACTCCAATGTCACCTCAAGTATCCTTGGGTATGATTATAAGATATGCATCACATAATCTCATATTCATCTATTCAACCAACACAAAGTACTTCAAAGAGTGCCCCAAAGTTTATACCAGAGAGTCAAGACGAAAATGTGTGCCAACCCCTATGCATAAGTTCACAAGGTCACTGAACCCACAAGTTGATCACCAAAACATACATCAAGTAGATCACGTGATATCCCATTGTCACCATAGATAAGCACATGCAAGGCATACATCAAGTGTTCTCAAATCCTTAAAGACTCAATCTGGTAAGATAACTTCAAAGGGAAAACTCAATCCATTACAAGAGATTATAGGTGGAGAAACATCATAAGATCCAACTATAATAGCAAAGCTCGCGATACATCAAGATCGTACCACCTCAAGAACACGAGAGAGAGAGAGATCAAACACATAGCTACTGGTACATACCCTTAGCCCCGAGGGTAAACTACTCCCTCCTTATCATGCAGAGCGCCGGGATGATGAAGATGGCCCGGTGAGGGATTCCCCCCTCCGGCAGGGTGCCGAAACGGGCTCCCGAGAGGTTTTTGGTGGCTACAGAGGCTTGCGGCGGCGGAACTCCTGACCTGTTGTGCTCCCTGAAGTTTTTAGGGTATATGGACATATATAGGCGAAAGAAGTCGGTCAAGGGGGCCACGAGGGACCCACGAGGGTGGGGGGCGCGCCCAGGGGGTAGGGCGCGCCTCCCTGCCTCGTGGCTTCCTCGCTGCTTCCCTTATGTACACTCCAAGTCTCCTGGATTGCTTCTGTTCCAAAAATAACTCTCCCGAAGTTTTCATTCTGTTTGGACTCCGTTTGATATTCCTTTTCTTCGAAACACTAAAATAGGCAAGAAAACAGCAATTTGGGCTAGGCCTCCAGTTAATAGGTTAGTCCCAAAAATGATATAAAAGTGAATAGTAAAGCACATAAACATCCAAAACGGGTAATATAATAGCATGGAGGGTACATATGGCGCGCCTCCCTCCACCTCCTCCCACCTGAGGCGACTCCCATGGCGATTCTAGGGTTTAACCCTACGATCTCCTTCCGACGACCCCAATGGACGGCCTCCTCCACTGGGATTTCTCCCCCGGCCTCAAGGTTGAGGCACAGGTGCGTGCAAGGTTTGGATCTACGGTCCACTTCGTCCCCGATCCCGGCTCCAAGGAATTCTTCCTTGAAGTCTCCTTCTCCTCGGCGTCTTTTCCGCTCTCGGTGGATTCGGTGGGTTTGGCCCTCCAGTCATGTATTGGAGGTCTTAGTGATGGTTTCAATGTCATGCGTCTGGGTGATCTCCATTTTCGGTTCTCAGTGGCCTCAAATCATGTGGGGCATTTCATTTTTGGATTAAGGGACCATATCTGGCCGGACTTTATCTGTCATTTTCATCTTCATCGTAATATGGGTTCACGTCCCCGGCTCCCCTCATGGCATGCTGATTCTGAGCTGACTGGTTTGGCTTCCTCACCGGATCCGGCGATTAAATCTAAATGGCTTTCTACCCAGAGTAAGCTGCCTTTGGATCCCGCGTCGGTACCAGTGCTGCAGAAATTGGGTTTCATTCCGCCGCCGATGGACATACATTCCGGCGAGCCTTCAGATTAGATCTCCTTTGGAAGTTTCTTGTCTCCGGTTTCTCCGGATTCTTTTCGGATTGGTTCCATATCCTTACCTATTTCCTCCGATATTCCTGGAAGGTTGCCCTCTTTTCATGGTGAACGATATATTGTGGGTTTGTGGGATTCAATCCTGGATGATACTCTACTTTCTATTTTGGATGGCTGGCAGGCCAGATATGATAATGATAACGTTAAGCTTATGGTGCAAGTATCGTCAGTCCCAACCAAAGAATACATTTACAAAAGGCTTTTGCATTGCTCTCTCTGTGATCGTCTTGGTCATGTTGACGAAAACTGCACTGGAGTTTTTTGTCAATGCTGTGGGATGATTCTGGAGTCTGCGCTTGTTCGGCTCCACGTACTAATGATCATGAGCATGTGCCATGCAAGGTGGGCCCGGATCCTTTGGGTTTTCCATGTACTGCATGTTCTGCGTTTGACCATATGACTAGGCTCTGTCCTGGGCTTCGTCGCTGCTCTCTCTACTTTCGTCTGGGCCACAAGTCACGTAAGCCCAAGGCTTGTACTTTTCTCCCTCACTGGGCCTGGAAACAAAAACATCTAACACAATCGGAGAGGATCTTGCCTCGGGCTGCTGCGGATGAGTCTGTGGTTGGTAACTCTATGGAGGTTGGTATGGCCCGTGTTGTTAGGGATCCGCATGGTGGTTGCATATGGAAAAGGAAACAGATAATCCCGCACCTCGCGGACGTGGCTAACCCCCATTGCTTGACGATACGCCTACCTGGTCAGGGTGTAGTCAATTCTGCCTGCCAAAAACCCCAATCGGGTGAGCCGACGCTCTCCTCGAGTTCCACACCCACGGCTCCACCATCTCGATTCTTCTCGCCTTCGACCTTGAGCAAGAAAACCACACCTCCTACTCCGGTGAACTCTCTCAAGCAGGCGCAGTCCCCGGCACAATCAACCATGGCGAACTTCCCAGTGCACCCGTTTGCCTTCGCTCCTGATGGATTGACCTTTGATCGTGGGCCTGCTCACCGGGTCCAGCGTCATGTCATGGTGGTGGATGATCCGCCTCTGAACCATGATAGGTACGCCATCGTTTCTGTCCACCCTTCGGTCCCTGATCATCAGAAGGAGTTCTGGTTAGCCGAGGTCTGTCGCATTATTATTGGAGATTTAGAGTATGAACTGCTAGATGACTTTGTTTACCCGCTGGGGATCGGGTGTGTGGTGTTTGCAGATATGGAAAGTAGAGATGCTGTCATTAGGGAAGGACCGCATGCTTTGACTGATGATTCCACCTTCTCCCTAGTTCCACATGATGAGAGTATCAATATGCGCATGCCTGCTTTTGAATATGAAGTTTGGGGCATGTTTCTTGCTTTTCCAATGGATTATCAAACTGAACATTACGTTCATAAGGCTGTTTCAAACTTTGGGAAGTTGCTAGTCTGGCCCCGTCCGGGACAGAACAAGGCTAGAATCCTTATCAAATGCCATATCAAAGATGTTGCTGAGGTGCCGCACAGTCTTGTGATTACCAGGGTTGGTTTACTGCCAGGTCTTGCCCGCTCGTGGTCGGTGCCTGTTTATGTTCTGAATGGTAGAAACACTATCCCATATTTGGTTGGTAATGAGGATGTTCCCCCGCTCCTGAATGCATCTCCACACCCGTATCAGCTTCCATACTACACCCTCATGCAGCAAGCACGAATTGATGAGATGGCAGCTCAAGATGCTCTGAATGAGGCAGCCTGGAACACCCCTGAACCTTCTCAGGAAGTTCAGGAAAATGGGTGGGGTGTGTGGCCTGTGATCCCTCCACCATATACTGGGTTCAGTTTCAGGACATTCTTTCAGTATGATGGACCGTCACTCATGGATGGTGTGGATCCAGAGCATAATGTGCAGGACAATCTGTCTGATATTTGGTCTTCTGACTCTGAGTTTCAGGCGGTGGAAGCTTTGGCTGATGGATTTGTGAATGGCAATCCTGCGGCTAGGATGGAGTTCGTCAGGGCCGGAGGAAGCTTTGTTTATCTTCAGGTTGCTGCTGATCATGAGTTTCTGCTTTGGATCGGGAGTATGCTCAAGCGCATATATACACCAGCTATCACCTTCCAGCATACTTCTCCTGTGATGTTGCCCCTCAACCCTTTCCAAATAATTCAGAACCATCTTAATGCCGCTGCTGCAGCCTGGATTGATTGTATGGCACCTGAACCTGATGTCCTCTCCATGATCTTTGCTACTGCATTTCAGTGGGGAACAGTTGTTGTTCCATCGTCTTTGCTATCTTCTGAACCCAGGGCTCGGCTGTCCGCTGCGGATTGGGATTTGCCTGATCATTCTCCTGGCCTCAAGGCGATCACGCAGCTTGTCTCGGCAGATGTGGAATCTCAGTTAGTGCCTTCGTCAGACCAGCCTAATGCGCTTCAAGTGATTGCATCCTCCTCTATGTTCAATGCTCCACAACACCGCAATGTGTTAGTGCCTTTGGACACCACTGCTGTCAGACGGAGTACTAGATCCAACAAGTATGATGGATTCAAAATCAACCATGCTCCCAACACTAAGCGTTCCAAGTCAAGGGTGAAACCACGTGAGACTCCTTTTGTCACTGCTGTTTCTTTGGCTGCTGCTCCTGTGCAGGTGCCCACTGCTGCTTGCCCCCCCCCCAACACCGATCGAAGATCTTCAACAGATGGGAAGCAATTGTGGAATTTCTCCAGAAGCCCTCTCCCGCGAGAAGCTGCTGGATGACCAGTGCTCGTCTGTGGCGGCTGAAGACTGAAGTCTTCCTTTCTGATGAATAAATCGTGGAACGTGCTCTCATGGAACATCAGAGGCATAAACTCTGATGCAAAACTTTTGGCTATTAGGAATGCGATCGATACTAGCGGTTGTTCTGTGCTATGTATCCAGGAAACTAAACGTGAATCCTTCAATCTTGCTTTTATTAAAACTTTCTGCCCTAAGCATTTCGATAAGTTTGTTTTTGCACCAACAGTGGGTGCCTCGGGTGGTGTCGTGGATTTGTCACGGCATATGTCCTAGCGAAAGGACTTAGTCGTGGAGCCATCGCTACGAGTTTACTTGAAGGGGTTAATGCGGACACAAAGACACGAGGGGTTTATACTAGTTCGGCCCCTTCGACGAAGGTAAAAGACTACGTCTAGTTGTGATGGAATTGATGTGGTTTCGATGGCTAGGGAGCAAACAAGCTTCGCCTAGGCTCGAGTTGTGTCTGTCTGTCTTGAACCGCCACCGGGTCATCCCCTTATATACACGGGTGACGCCCGTCGGTCCATAGAGTCCTGACCGGTTCATACTCGTATTCCGGTTGGTGTCTCTCTATTCCTTACTTACAATACAAGTCATACATCATGCCGGTTTACGGCTACATGTTCTAACCGACTACAGGCCTTGGGCCTTCATCTGTTTACGCCACTAATGAAGTTAACCCGGCCCAAGTAGGCCGGTTTACGCCTAGTGGTAATATCCCCAACATTAGGCCCCAGATTGATTTGAACTGGTTCATGTCAATCCTTCACACCATCTTGTGTCTTGGATATCTTCTGTTAATTGGCAAATCTCCATGTCGTCATCATTTTTGGTTGCTGTAAACCGGCATGACGTCATCAGTTTTGGTTACTGTAAACCGGCATGACGTCATTATGAAATTCATAACGCCCTCTTAATGACATGTCCTGGATTCGCGCGTTTGACCTAGCTCGGTTGCCTTATAAAGAAGACCGAAGGGTCATTTCCTTTCTCTTCCCCTTCGTCCCTTCTTCTTCTTCTTCACGTCGCCGGCTTTGGAGCTCCGCCAGCACCATCGACCTCTGCCTCGTCTCGGGCCGCTGCATCAACCTGAACGTACCAGAGTGTTGCGGCGTCTTTCCGCATCTTCTCCGTTCCCGGTAAGTTCTCTCTCCTTCTTAACCTAGATCTGTTCTTAGGGTTCCATGTTCTTGCTATGTTCATTGCGCATTCATAGCTGTTCTCTGACCTTGAATGCATCTGTGAACTCTTGCTGTGCTTAGTAGCGATCCCTTTAGCATCCGCTTGCTATTTCTCATCCAAGCTCATAGATTTCCCGCACATATCCGCTCAATGGTTCACTTCCGTTTCCGCCTTAGTCTTCGAAATATTTCCTATTTTTGTGAGCTTGCTGTAGATCCGTGGCTGTAACATGATTTTGTGAAATTTGTTTCTGCATAACTAGTTATCCATAGTTTCAATTGCTTCCGATGCTTAGGCCAGGCGGTTTAACTTCACCATAGAGAAAAAATTGCTAAACCGGTATATATGTCATTAGTCCCCTGGTTGAACCGCCAGAATCCATCTGATGCCATGTTGTAGAAGACCGGTTTATGGGTACTGCCTCTGGTTTACCGTAATTAGATCAACACCTTTTTATCCGGCATGTCCTTGAACCGGATCACCTATTTCTTGTAGATCTCGTCATGGCCAAACAAGTGTACGAGTGCAACTGGGTTCCCTCTCATGTCACAGAATCACAGCTGGACGATCTAGTCCTGATCGGCGCTTTGGATAGCAAAGATACAATTCACTGGAGGGTTCCTGGAGATGAATGTCCTCCCATGCCCCAGGAAGGAGAGGTCATGGTCTTCGCAGATCACATGGCCCGGGGCTTCAAACCGCCCGGCTCTAAATTTTATCGGGATGTGTTAGCCAACTTTCAACTCCGTCCACAGGATACTGGCCCCAACTCCGTCACCAATCTATGTCACTTTCAAGTACTTTCTGAGGCATACCTTCAAGAGGAGCCTTCAGTCGAGTTACCTTCGCAGATCACATGGCCCGGGGCTTCAAACCGCCCGACTCTTTCATCTAAACCGCCATACTGAATTCACCGACGGCCCTAATACCGAACTGGGCGGTATGGCCATTCAGAAGAGGAAGGAAATCACCTATCCCCACGTCAAACTCCATACTCACCCCAAGGAGTGGAACGCAAATTGGTTTTATTGCAAGGATACCTCCCCTGACAATGAAAATCCCTTGCCTGGCTTCCGTCCGGAACGGCTCAGCAACACTCACCCTTTTCCACAAAGGCTAAGCGCCAAGGAGAGAATTAAATATGCCCCTCAACTGTCCAAGCTCCGGGCCTTCATGGCCAATGGTTTAACAGGAATAGACCTTGCACGCTGCTGGATATCATGGAGCATTCTGCCTCTAAGCCGGCGCCCTGGTTTGATGTGCGAATATACTGGCAGTGTCGATGACCCACTCCGACATATCAAAATCCAGGTCTCCGACGACGAAGTCACAGAATCTGTAAAGAAGATGTTGAATGAACCGGAGCACCTCTGTGCTCAAACCGGTCTGCTTCCTTACTGCACCACCAACGAACCGCCAGCGGTAAGATTTTTCTTGCTTTATTATTGAACCTGTTACTGCTTTATCTGTCTGACCTTTAATTATTGTTGATCCAGAGTGATAATCCGTTTTGGAGTAAGAAGCTTTCACAAGATAAAACGGAGAAGGCAGGGCGGCCAACCCGGCCCAAGACCAAGGCTATCAAGAAACCAGCTCGTAAAAGAAAGACCACCGCTTCATCTGACCCAGCCATTGATGATGATGTGGGTAATCTGGATCTTGAGGTAGAACTTGATTCACTTGGCTTACTTTTTACCCGCCTTATTGATGATGATGCTTGTCAGGATGACGCTGAGGCCAGCAATGCGGGCTTCGTTGAGGTAACTATTCTCTCTTCTGATTCAGAAATCTTGCCTTTGCCAAAATCTTGCCGGACAAACCAGAAAGTTAAATTTTCTCATCCTCTTGCTTATTTGGATCCCAACTTTCTTATGAAGACCCAGCAACACGAAGCTCGCCGCACAACCCGGCACAGCGGCCAGGTAGTTACTTCTGTCGGTTTACCGAACAGTCCGGTTCGAAAACGCCGCTCCGAGGTCTCCGACCTTTTTATTGATTTAAATCCTAAAGCGGGTTTCTTCCGTCAACCTCTTAATCCATCCGACTCCGATTACCAGGTCACTTCTCATTCATCGTCTGGTGAATCGTCGGCCACCCAGCTACCACCTTTGAAAACAGTTGCTGGGTAAGTTAAACCGAACATATGCTTCCAGTATACTACGCAATGGCTTACGCTTTTCCTTGACTTTTTATTTTTCTTTCAGGGCTAAACCGAAACCAAGCAAGAAGGCCCGCCTGGATAGAGCGGCTGAAGAAGATGTGGCCCCAGAACATGACCAAGCACCGGATCATGAAGTGTTTACTTGTGAAGATATCCCCAATGATCCTCCTCTGCAAGACGACGTTATCCCTGAAGAAGGTCTTATTAATACTCCAGCCTCTGCTGATCCGCCTGCCAGCTCTGTCCAGATTGAGAAATCCCACACTCCTGCTGACAAACCGGCCGCGCCAACCCAAAATGGCGAGTCAAAAGATGATGATGTTGTGATTACCGGCGTAGGCCGCTCTGAACCCGGGAATCCTGCCACCCTTACCAGGCATACCATCAAAGAGGATTGTTCCCCTTTGAACAAAGGAAAATGGGATGTTGAATTAGAGACATACGCCGCTCTGAATGCTCAAGATCTTCACTCTGGCTATTTAAACCGGCTTTACACTAGTCGTGACTGTGAAGCTGGCTTGGTCAAAATGATGAGGGATAAATTTGAGGTAAATTCCTTCTTTCCTTTCTGCCATTGCATTCATCCTTGTAGCCCCCAAGGGCCGGTTTGTGACCTTGGTCAAACCGGGACTTGATCCTGAACATTTTTGAAATCCGTCGGCATAACCCTCGAGGGCCGGTCTAACTTAGCATAAGTAAACCGGGGCTCAAAAATAAAAAGTTGTCCTTAGAACATAACTTGATCAAATAGCTATTAGCCCCCAAGTGCCAAGTTGAATACTTGTATTGAGCTTGGGACTTTGTAATCTAGCAATATACAAAAAATTGAAGGTGCATTAGCCCCCAAGTATCAGGCATATAACTTTGTTATGTGGTTGATACTTCCATTTCTTGGATCGCCTGTGCAAAGCTTAAAATGCCATCTGTATGCAGGCTGAAGTGAAAATCAAGGAGGACCGGATTGCCGATTTGCAGGAGGCCCTGAAGACCCAGCAGGCTGAAACAGATAAGGCCAAGCAAGAATTAACCCGCGCTTTGAGCACTGCTGAACGGCTGAAAGAAGGCTTCAAGAAAGAGCGGGCTGACTGGGCCACTGAGAAGGTCGGTTTAACCAAAAGAGCGGAAAATGCTGAAGCGGCCCTTAAACCGGTGGTGGATGAACTGACGGCCGTACAGCGGCAAATACACTCCATGACTGCTGCAATCTTTGGTAAGCTCCTTGTAACTTCTGTGATAAATTTGAATCTGCTGTATCGTAAATCCGGTTTGAGACCATTCCAATCTTGTTGTAGGCACACGTATTGGGCACTTAGGAAATGATGTGCGGAAGAAATTGAAAGCTGCCTACACCTTGGTGGAACAATTGTATACCGGAGCCCAACGGATCATCACCACAGCTTCTCACAACAACCCGGCGCCCTCTTTAATCCAGGACACTCTTAGCAAGTTGTCAATGCTTCCAGCCCGGAATGAAGAGCTGAAAAAATCCGATGCCCGAAACGGAGCCATCAATGCCTTAATCCGGGCAAAGGCATGGGTGCCCGACTTTGATCCTGTGGAAGCAGCTCAAGGCTATCCCAGTCTGAAAGAAGATGGCTCTGAATTCAACGAAGAAGATTTAAGGGCCATAAACCGTGCAGTGCGCCCTCTGGCTTGCCAGCTAGCTGAAGAGGCAGATTTGACGCATTATCAAGTGCAATATAATAATCAAAACAAGCGAGTGCCGGCCCCAACTGTTGAAGCGGAGAATCTGATTCCTCCAATCCGTAAGCACACTTACGCCCCTGATATTGAACCGTCTTCCCTGATCCACGAAGAGGCTGTTTTCCAAGCTTTAATGGGAATCGACTGGACCACTGTTGATTTCCAGCCAATGGGTAGAGACGAGGAAGCTGAAGCGGCGGAGGATGAGGAGCAGGCTTGAACCGGAAGCCGGTTTGAAGAGCTATTTGCAACATCCTTCCACAAAAACAATGATTTTGTTTGAGCACCATGTTGCCTTGTAATAGGATAGTTAAAACTTCTGCCTGGAATATGCCTTCGTGCATAAGTACTGAAGCTTTTGCTTGAAAAACTTTAATTCATATTTCCTGCAATCAGAAAAATTTGAACTTCGGTGGCGGTTATACCGTCAGCCGGATTATGATCTTGATATGTGTATCAGTAATATAACAAATAGATGATACATAAATACCTGCCATGTTTGAGCATAAAGCTGGCTTTAGCCAAGCCTGAAGCGGTGGTTTTATAAACCATTACCATCAAAAAGGGAGAAAGTAGCTCCCGTACAAACCGTACTGACTTAATACAAGCCCCCTGGTTACTCCATGATGTTAACAGGGAAAAGGTAAACCAGGCAGACTCCTCCGGATTTAAAGGGGGATCAAAAATCATTGGCTGAACCGGAAAAAATATGCTTGTTGACATAAAAGAAATCCAACAAAAGAAAGAACAAACCATGAAAACAACATGGAAGCAAAGGCAATGATAAAAACCATTTGCAAAAATATGCTATACTGAGCTGTTCAGATGGTATTACCATGGTCGGACAGGATCAAGGCCCCCAATAGGAGTGACAATGATTCAAGTCAGCCAGGTCCCCAAATGACTCGTGGCATATATGCCAGATCAAGAGGCGTGACAATGGTTCGGGTTCGACCATGCCCCCAAGTGATTTTGTGGCCTTAGGCCGACCAAGAGGCGTGACTGGTTCAGACTTGACCATGTCCCCAAATGATCTCGTGGCTTTCGCCTATCAAAGGGTGTTCATTGGTTCGGACACGACCAAGGCCCCCAGTGATATATAAAAAACAAATGTCAAGGGGTAAACCGAAGGCCGCTTTAAACAGAACCACTCCGTGTAACCTCGCATGATGAGAAAGACAGAGACCCCGCTTTAGCTGAGGCTCCGGTTTGATATATCAAAGATAATATATACATTGTCATGATATGTACATAGATAGAGCCGATGGCTCAAGTATAGTAAGGCCAAAGATGAGCTATATTCCACGACCTATTGGTCTCCTCCTCTGATGTACGTGAGTCTTGATGCCCTCGAATATCAATCAGATAGTACGACCCGTTGTGCAAATTCTTGCTGACCACGAAAGGTCCCTCCCAAGGTGGGGATAACTTGTGCATATCCGTTTGATCTTGGATGAGTCGAAGCACCAAATCTCCTTCTTGAAAAGTTCTGGTTCTAACCCGGCGACTGTGATAACGACGAAGATCTTGCTGGTAAATCGCCGAACGGGCAGCCGCTATATCACGCTCCTCGTCCAATAGGTCCAAAGCGTCTTGCCGTGCTGTCTCATTGTCTGCTTCACATAAGCTGCCACACGAGGCGAATCGTGCTGGATGTCACTAGGGAGAACTGCCTCTGCTCCATAGACCATGAAAAATGGCGTGTATCCTGTGGACCGGTTTGGCATAGTATTGATACTCCATAATACAGATGGTAGCTCTTCAACCCAACATCCTGGTGTTCTTTGCAATGGGACCATAAGCCGGGGTTTGATGCCTCGCAAGATTTCCTGATTAGCTCGTTCTGCCTGTCCATTGGACCGGGGGTGTGCCACTGACGACATGTCAAGTCGGATGTGCTCACGTTCACAGAACTCCTTCATAACGCCCTTGGATAAATTGGTACCATTGTCAGTAATGATACTGTGTGGAAAACCAAACCGGAAAATCACCTTCTTGATGAACTGCACCGCTGTTGCTGCATCACACTTGCTGACAGGCTCCGCTTCAACCCACTTGGTAAATTTGTCAACTGCCACCAAAAGGTGGGTTTTCTTATCCTTGGATCTTTTAAAAGGCCCAACCATATCCAGCCCCCAAGTTGCAAATGGCCATGTTATTGGGATCATCCTCAATTCTTGAGCCGGCACATGAGCACGCCTTGAAAATTTCTGACATCCATCACACCGTTTAACCAAGTCCTCCGCGTCAGCATGCACTGTCAACCAGTAGAACCCGTGACGAAACGCCTTTGCCACCAGAGACTTTGAACCGGCGTGGTGTCCACAATCCCCTTCATGGATTTCTCTTAAGATTTCACAGCCTTCCTCAGGAGAAACACAATGTTGAAACGCCCCTGATACACTGCAATGATGTAATTCACCATTGACAATCGTCATAGACTTGGATCGCCGGACTATCTGCCTGGCCAGAATCTCATCCTCTGGTAACTCCCCCCGGTTCATGTAGGCAAGATAAGGAACTGTCCAATCCGGAATAACATGCAGGGCTGCCACCAATTGAGCCTCCGGATCAGGGATAGCCAAATCCACCTCACCTGGGAGCTTGACCGACGGGTTCTGCAACACGTCCAAAAAGACGTTAGGCGGGACCGGTTTACGCTGAGAGCCCAACCGGCTTAAAGCATCCGCCGCTTCATTCTTCCGACGGTCCACATGATCCACTTGATAACCCTTGAAACAACCTGCAATATTATCCACTTCCCGACGATATGCAGCCATGAGCGGGTCCTTAGAATCCCAAGTGCCAGACACCTGTTGAGCCACTAGGTCCGAGTCACCAAAGCACTTAACCTGGCTTAAATTCATCTCTTTAGCCATCCGGAGACATTATCGTACTCAGCTGCATTATTAGTACAAGGGAACATTAAGCGGAGAACATAACAAAACTTATCACCTCGTGGGGAAGTTAATATGACTCCAGCCCCCGAGCCTTCCAATTGCCTGGATCCGTCAAAATGAATAGTCCAATATGTGTGATCCGGCTTCTCCTCTGGTGCTTGTAACTCCGTCCAGTCATTGATGAAATCAACAACTGCTTGAGACTTCACTGTCGTCCGAGGCACGTACTTCAGTCCGTGTGGCCCAAGCTCTATAGCCCACTTGGAAATCCGGCCAGTCGCCTCCCGGTTCTGTATAATATCACCCAAGGGAGCTGAACTGACCACTGTGATGGGGTGCCCTTGAAAATACTGCTTCAACTTCCGACTGGCCATAAAAACACCATAGACCAGCTTCTGCCAATGCGGATACCTTTGCTTGGATTCAATAAGCACCTCGCTGATATAATAAACCGGCCGCTGAACCGGATATTCTTTGCCTGCCTCCTTGCGTTCCACCACAATAGCCACGCTAACTGCCCGAGCATTCGCGGCTACGTATAATAATAGTGGCTCCTTGTCAACTGGGGCTACAAGAACCGACGAATTAGCTAACTGCCGCTTCAGGTCCTCAAATGCCTCATCAGCAGCTGGACTCCAGACGAAATTGTCTGTCTTCCTCAACATTTGGTACAAAGGGATAGCCTTCTCCCTGAGGCGGCTGATAAACCGGCTCAGCGCAGCGATTCAGCCCGCCAAACGCTGAACATCGTTGATACACTTCGGTTTAGCTAGGGATGTAATAGCCGTAATCTTCTCCGGATTAGCCTCAATTCCTCTGTTAGACACCAGGAAACCCAGTAACTTGCCTGCCGGAACACCAAAAACACACTTGGCCGGATTAAGCATCATCTTGTAAGCTCGCAAGTTGTCAAAGGTCTCCTTCAAATCATCCACCAGCGTCTCCTTCTGTCTTGATTTTACTACAATATCATCCACATAGGCGTGCACATTGCGGCCGATCTGCTCATGCAGGCAATTCTGTACACACCGTTGATAGGTGGCTTGGGCACTCTTGAGCCCGAAGGGCATAGATACATAGCAGAAGGCTCCAAAGGGAGTAATAAATGTTGTTTTCTCCTGGTCCTTAACCGCCATCTTGATCTGATGATATCCAGAGTATGCATCCAAAAAACTCAAATGCTCACAACCCGCCGTGGTATCAATGATCTGGTCAATACGGGGGAGGGCAAAAGGATCTGTTGGACAGGCTTTGTTAAGATCTGTGTAATCCACACACATACGCCAAGTGCCGTTTTTCTTAAGAAGCAGCACCGGATTAGCAAGCCACTCTGGATGGAACACCTCAATAATAAAACCAGCTGCTAAAAGCCTGGCCACTTCCTCTCCAATGGCTTTGCGTCTTTCTTCGTTAAACCGGCGGAGGAACTATTTCACCGGTTTATACTTAGGATCCGCATTAAGAGTGTGCTCAGTGAGTTCCCTTGGTACACCTGGCATGTTAGATGGCTTCCATGCAAAAATGTCCCGATTCTCACGGATGAACTCGATGAGCGCGCTTTCCTATTTGGGATCCAGGTTGGCACTGATAGTGAACTGTTTGGACGAATCACCGGGCACGAAGTCAACAAGCTTGGTCTCAGCTGCCGATTTGAACTTCAGATCTGAATCATGTTCTGTAGTTGGCTTCTTTAAAGGGGTCATATCCGCCGGATCGACATTGTCCTTATAATACTTCAACTCTTCCGTGGCACAGACCGACTCTGCGTAAGCCGCATCACCCTCTTCACATTCCAAAGCGATCCTACGGTTCCCGTGAACCGTTATCGTCCCCTTGTAACCCGGCATCTTGAGCTGTAAGTAGATATAACAAGGCCGCGCCATGAACTTGGCATAAGCCGGCCGCCCAAACAAGGCGTGATACGGGCTCCGGATCTTCACCACTTCGAAGTTTAATTTTTCCGACCGAGAGTCGTGCTCGTCCCCAAAAGCCACATCTAGGGCTATCTTACCAACAGGATATGCAGATTTGCCTGGCACAACACCATGGAATACCGTATTCGACGGTCTGAGATCCTTGTCTGTTAGTCCCATGCGCCGGAATGACTCATAGTATAGTATGTTAATATTGCTTCCTCCATCCATGAGCACCTTGGTGAACTTATAACCCCCCACCTGAGGGTCCACCACTAATGCTAACTGGCCCGGATTATCAACCCGGGGCGGGTGATCTTCTCTGCTCCACACGATGGGCTGCTCTGACCAGCGTAAGTAACATGGTAAGGCCGGTTCAACAGAATTCACCGCTCGCTTGTGGAGTTTTCGGTCGCGCTTATCCAAGCCAGTTGTGAAGACATGGTATTGCCCATTGCTCAACTGCTTTGGCTGGCTCTGATAACCTGACTGTTGCTGCTGCTGCTGCTGCTGGCCGTTCTGATTATTCTGGCTATTGTGACCGCCCTGATTGAAACCTGAACCGGAAGCTCCATCGTGACCCGGACAGTGTAAACCGGATCCTGAACCGCCACCTGACCCATGGTCATACCGGAAGGCATTAGAGTTTTTAAACTCCTGCATAATATAACAATCCTTCCAAAGGTGGTTAGCCGGTGTCTCCTTCGTCCCATGCTTTGGGCAAGGCTGATTCAACAAATAATTCAAACGGCTTGCGTTAGGATTGGGGGCCCCATTACGATTTGCCGCCTTACCTCTACGCCGCTGCCCCCTGTCCTGTGCATTAGTGTTGGCCGCAAAATCCATGCTACCCTCCGCCTTGCGTTTGCCTCCGTTTCCATGACCCGCCAGTTTGTACTGCTGCTATTTAGAGTTGATATTCTTCCTTCCCTTCCCTGTTTCATCATCATCAGGTTCGGGATCCTTGGTACTGTCCGAATCAGCATACTTCACTAAAGCAGCCATGAGGGTTCCCATGTCATTACAGAACCGCTTCATGTGTCCCAATTTCAATTTTAGAGGCTCAAACCGGCAGTTGCCTTCCAGAGTTAAGATCGCAGAGTCAGCATTAATCCTGTCAGACGAGTGCAAAATTTCCGAAACACGGCGCACCCAACGGGTCGTTGACTCTTCTTCCTCCTGGACACAAGCCGCCAGGTCTACTATGGACTTAGGCTGCTTACATGTATCCTTAAAATTCTGTATAAACCGGGCCCGCAACTGGGCCCATGAGCTGATAGAATTGGGTGGTAGGCTCTTTAACCAAGTACGAGCCGTGCCCTCAAGCATCATGGTGAAGTATTTTGCACACGCGGCCTCATCCACGTCTAGCATCTCCATGGCCATCTCATAACTCTCTACCCACGCTTCAGGGGATAAATCAGCGGTGTAATTCGGCACCTTATGTGGACCCTTGAAATCTTTGGGCAGGCGCACATTACGTAAAGCTGGGATTAAGCAAGGCACTCCCAAAGCGGATGTGATTCCTGGTCCGGCAAAGGTGGTAGAAGGAATCGGTGTAAGTTGGCCCGCATTATCCTATGCTACTAACTCGGCCTCCCTTTGTGCCCGGGCCCGGTCCACCACATCCTGAGCATCGCCAACACCACCTACCGGGTCATTACCACGGGCCGCTTCACGGCCTTGCGCATTGCTTGATATGGCTGGTTCATCCATGCGCCTGCTATAGCTCCGGCTCGGACGGGGCGTAGAATGAATCCGATCACGGCTGTATGAGTATGCCTCCTGCTGAATCAGCACAGTCCGGAGAAGCTCCTTAACCCGGCGCGTCTCTATCGCTTGCGGAGAATCCCCTTCGACTGGGATGGCCTCTAACCGTGCAGCGGCCGCAACAAGGTTGTCCATGGGATTCGAATAATGACCCGGGGGCGTCTGGACCGGCGGAGGAACCACAATGTTTTGGTGAGGAGGTTCCATCAGGCGAGGTTGGACCGTTGCCCCTGGTCCTGGTGCCTCAATCCGGTTTGTCTCCGGGTACTGCGGCGGATTACTGGGTCCAGCTCCTGGAGTGTGAAAGAGATTTCGGGGGTCAAACCCTAACGGCAGGCGTGATCTATGCTTTCGCTTCAAAACCTCCTGTGATGCATTCTGGTCAAGCATGAGCTTATAGTCCTGGGCGTCCAAAGCGGCCCGCTCTGCCGCCATCCTGTCCTTCTCTGCCGCCAGATCCGCTTTGGCTCGCGCGATCTATTCTTTCACCTTTGCAATTTCTGCATCATGAGCCTCCTGATCCACCGGATTGGCTTCCACCATAAGCGCGGCCAGTGCGTCAAACAGGTCGGATAGGACTTGAACCGGCGGGCGCATAAGGCCTCCTGCCCCTGCTGCCGCTGCCGCTGCTGATCCGGAGAGCATTGCTGCGGCGGTCGAAGAGTGGTCCGCCGCCTGGGTGCCGGCCATGAATATTCCAACCCGGTTGACCGGGCCTGGGGGGTCTGGAATACTGTCGCCATCGGAACAGCCCCTAACCTGGTCGTCTTGCAACTGGTATAGCGATTCGGTCTCTCCGGTCGAGGACTCGTCGCCGGAATAGACGACGGTCTCGCTACCATGTTCTGACTCGTCCTCCCGCTCTCCTCCGTGGATAACTCCAACGAAGACATGCTTCATGGCCGGTTTAGCCTGGGTAGATCTCGCACGCTGAGCCGTCTCGACGAGGTCGGTGCAGATGTCCGGCTCAGGCCCAGGCTCACCGATCTTGCCAATGAAAACGTGTATACCGCCGAAGGGGACCCGGAACCCGTACTCGATTGAATCGGCCTCGGGACCCCATCCTGCGTCGTCGATGTAGATCCTGCCGTGACAACTCTTGGTCATCCGGCCCACAACATAGCCTTCGAGTCCCTTGAGCTTGCCCTCCAAGATCGTCAAACCATCGTGCGATAGCCCCACGGTGGGCGCCAACTGTCGTGGATTTGTCACGGCAGATGTCCTAGCGAAAGGACTTAGTCGTGGAGCCATCGCTACGAGTTTACTTGAAGGGGTTAATGCGTACACAAAGACACGAGGGGTTTATACTAGTTAGGCCCCTTCGACGAAGGTAAAAGCCTACGTCTAGTTGTGATGGAATTGATGTGGTTTCGATGGCTAGGGAGCAAACAAGCTTCGCCTAGTCTCGAGTTGTGTCTGTCTGTCTTGAACCGCCACCGGGTCGTCCCCTTATATACACGGGTGACGCCCGTCGGTCCATAGAGTCCTAACCGGTTCATACTCGTATTACGGTTGGTGTCTCTCTATTCCTTACTTACAATACAAGTCATACATCAGGTCGGTTTACGGCTACATGTTCTAACCGACTACAGGCCTTGGGCCTTCATCTGTTTACGCCACTAATGAAGTTAACCCGGCCCAAGTAGGCCGGTTTACGCCTAGTGGTAATATCCCCAATAGGTGGCATCATTATAATTTGGAATAGTTCTGTGTTTATGGGCACACCTTGGTATGTGGATTCTTTTGCGGTGGGGGTTTCTTTTGTCGCCATGCAATCGAATGACTCGTGGAATCTGATTAATGTCTATGGCCCCTGTTCTGGCCAGCGTCGAGTGGATTTTACAAACTGGCTCTTTGATCTGAATATTCCTGATGATGAAAACTGGCTGATTCTTGGTGATTTTAATTTTATTCAATCCACGAATAATAGAAACAAACCTGGGGGTGACGTTGCGGACATGCTGTTATTTAATGAGCTCATCCGTGCACAGTCGCTTATGGAATTACCTGTGAAAGGCCGAGCATATACCTGGAGCAATATGCAGGATGATCCTCTGCTGGAACAGTTGGATTGGTTCTTCTCGTCATCTTGTTGGACCACCTCATATCCAAACACAATGGTCCTGCCTCTGGGGAAGCCAGTGTCCGACCACATTCCCTGCGTGGTCACAATTGAATCAAGTATCCCCCGATCCAAGCTCTTTCGGTTTGAGAACTTTTGGACTAATCATGATGGGTTCATGGAGGTTGTTGCTAACTCCTGGTCTAAGGCATGTCATGCCCCCAATGCCGCAGCTCGCATATGCAAAAAGCTTAACACCCTGAGATATGATCTTAAGCGATGGAGCAAGGGTGTCTCGAAACTTAAAATTATGATTCAAAACAGTAATGAGACTCTGGCTATCATGGACACTCTTGAGGATAAACGACCTTTATATGTCCAGGAGTCAAACTTCAGGAAGATATTGAAAACCCACTTACAGGCCTTGCTCAAATACCAGAATGAATATTGGAGGAAGAGATGTACTATCAGGTATTTTTGCTTTGCTGATGAGAACACTAAGCTTTTTCAATCGCTAGCCACAGAGAGATATAGACACAATGCTATTGCCATGCTTAGAGTTGGTGAGGTGGAAATCCATGATCATGTTGGCAAGGAGGGGGTTCTGTTCAATACATACAAGGAATGTTTAGGTTCTTCTAAACCCACCAGCATGAGGTTTGATCTCTCTAGGATCATCCGCCGGATCGATGGGTTGGATCAATTGAGTGTGCCTTTCTCTACTGATGAGATAGATGATGTTATCAAGGAAATGCCAAGTGACAGAGCCCCCGGCCCGGATGGTTTCAATGGTTGTTTTCTTAAGAAGTGCTGGCAAATCGTCAAGTCAGATTTCTACGACCTGTGTCACGCTTTCCATGCAGGTGGGCTTGATATCACTAGCATTAGTGAGGGATACATCACCCTCATTCCAAAAATATCCTCTCCGGAAACGGCTAATGATTTTAGACCAATTACCCTACTGAACTGTTGTCTGAAAATCATTACAAAGATCTTGGCTAACTGACTGCAGAAAGTTATTCTCAAAATCATCCACAGGAACCAATATGGTTTTATCAAGGGGCGGACCATCCAGGATTGTCTTGCGTGGTCGTACGAATATATTCATCAATGCCACTCATCTGCGAGAGAGATTGTCTTGCTTAAGCTTGACTTTGCCAAGGCCTTTGATATGATTGAACATGCCCCCATGTTGGAAATCATGAAACACATGGGATTCGATGACAAGTGGTTATGTTGGATGGAAACGATTTTTGGTTTGGGAGTTTCATCTGTCCTCTTAAATGGTGTTCCTGGTCGGAAATTCAAATGCAAATGTGGCGTATGACAGGGTGACCCTCTCTCGCCACTGATCTTTGTCCTTGCAGCTGATCTGCTCCAAGCTGCAATTAATGACGCTTATGCCCAGGGTCTACTGGAGCTTCCTATTCCTCGTGAAAATGCAGGTGACTTCCCGGTGGTGCAATACGCTGACGACACAATCTTGGTTATGCAAGCTTGTCCTACACAGGTCGCCCGCATGAAACTTATCTTGGAGGATTATGCAGCTTCGGTGGGGCTCAAGATCAACTTCCATAAATCAACCCTCATACCCATTAATGTCGACCACCAACGTGCTAGTGAGTTAGCAGAGGTGTTTGGCTGCTCTGTTGGCACCTTGTCGTTCACTTACCTCGGTCTCCCCATGGGAACAACGAGGCCGAGTGTTCTGGATCTCATGCCGTTGGTGCAAGCGGTTGAGAGGAAAACCTCCACTGCCTTATCACTGATGTTGTCGGGGCCCAAGTTGACGCTCGTCAATTCGGTGGTGACCTCCATGCTGATCTATGCAATGTGCACGATCAAGCTGCACCCCAAAGTGGTTGAGCATCTCGACAAACTGCGCCGATACTGCCTTTGGGCGAAAAACTCTGATGATGGGGTCAAAACCAACTCCCTTGCTGCCTGGACACGTATCAACTGTTGGCACCTTGTCGACCTAAACGGTGTGGTGGCCTTGGTGTTATTGATATCAAGACACAAAATGCCGCGCTACTCCTAAAGCACTTGTTCAAGTTCTACAATCGTGAGGATGTGCCCTGGGTTTAGCTAGTCTGGGAGGCATATTACACAAACAAGGTACCGCACGCCACTGAAATGGTGGGTTCCTTCTGGTGGAAAGACGTGATGCAGCTCAGTGGGTCCTTTCGGGGGATCACCAAGGTCATCCTGGGGAATGGTTATAGCTCTTTGTTTTGGAAAGATGTCTGGTTTGGTGACAATGACTCCACGCTGATGGACACGTATCCACGAGCCTTCTCTTTTGCCCTCAACGAGGATGACTCCATTGCCAAAGTTCGATCTTCAGCCTGCCTCTTTTGATCCAGGCCAGGGAGGAGATCAGAGAGATTTAGCGTGGGTCCGCGCATATCAGACTGGACAGTGAATGTGCCGACACTTGGGTCTGTGATCTAGGGCGTTATTCTTCCAAAAAGTACTACAACCACTGTTTTAGGCAGGTGGTGGCTGATGAGGCGTTTTGTTGGCTCTGGAACTCCAAAAGCCCGATCAAGTTCAAAATGTTTGGGTGGCTACTTCTGGTCGATCGTTTGAACACCAGGAACATGCTGAGGTGGCGACAC
>NC_057801.1:214579329-214589709 GCF_018294505.1 Triticum aestivum
GGACCCCATAGTTGCCTCTGGATGAACATGACTCCGATTGATCGAGCCGGTTGCGGCTGGATGAACAGGACCCCGTGGAGGGCTGGATGAACAGGACGACCCCGTGGAGGGCTGGTTGAACAGTAGCTGGCAGAGGGCTGGATGAACAGTAGCCTGTGGAGGGGTGGTTGAACAGGAGCCCGTGGAGAGGGCTGGTTGAACAGTAGCCGGTGGAGCGCGGTGGAGGCTGGATGAATAGGAGCCCGTGGATGAATAGTCGCAGGTGGAGGCTGGAGGAGGTCAACGGTAGATGAACAGTAACCCGTGGAGGCTGGAGGAGGTCGACGGTGGAGATGAGCAGTATCCCGTGGAGTCCCGTTTTGTGGTACGCCACACCCCTCCCGATGAATAGGACCCCCCGTTTCGACCGTAGCGCTCCAACACAAGTCCATTTCCTCTGTTTTCTGGTACGCCACACCCCTCCCGATCAACATGACCCCATTTCGACCATAGGAGGTCCAATAGAAGTCCGTTTCCTCTGTTTTGCGGTATGCCAGACCCCTCCCGATGAACAGGATCCCAATTCGAACGTGGCCGGTCGAACACAAGGCTGTTTCCTCCGTTGTGCGGTACGCCAGGCCTCGTTTCCATCGGCTGTTCCGTCCAAGCCGGTTGGCTCCCACGCGTTCCGTTGCCTCCCGATGAACACGATGCATTCCTTTGCCTTCCCATGAACACGATGACGACCCAATTTCTCTGTTTCGACCCAGCCACGTACAGGAGCCCTGGTCGTATGTATGCGCAAGTAGGCATTCGAGACCCCGCCCGTATGTACGTACGTGGCCTTATTTTCTTTCTTGCACACTGGCCGTTGTACGTACATGTACATGCTACGTGCGCGCCTCTACTATGACACGTGCGCGCCTCTACATCGACCAGTACGTACATACATGTTCACGACCAGAATGACAACGCTACATACGCTTCGACCAGGTGGGTCCCGACTGTCAGGCACTTCCTTGCGTGCGAAGATGTAGCTGGTGGGTCCTAGCAGTCAGGGGGGCGATTGTTTTTTTGCCAGGACGCACTTTTTTGCGTGCGAAGATGTAGCTGGTGGGTCCCAGCAGTCAGGGAAAAAAAGTTTTTTCACGAAATACGGTGGCCCGTCCGGTGGGTCCCCACTGTCAGGTGGAGGAATAATTATTTTTCACGTAATAAGGAGGCACTTCCTTGCGGTTGCCGTGGACCCAGCTGTCAGCCTCTCCATGTACAGTACTCTTCCAATGGAAGTCGATCGTTGACCACATTGACCACGCCGCGCTGAGAGCACCACGGCGGTGGATGAAAGTGAGGCCTAGGAAGGGGACGTCACGGAGCTGGGGAAGACGCGATAGTGGATGCCCATGTGGAGAGGAGTATGAGTGTTCACTGGTTCGGCTACGGTGTGAGGTTGTCGTCACTGCAGAATAACAGGGGGTGTGGGTGAGTGGAGGGATGGCTTGGCCAGCAGTGGGAGTAGTAGGGGCAGTGAGGCCTCCGCGGCATCATAACCGGCCACGGGAGGCAGGAGCAGGCCGCACGATAGGCGCTGCTTTGGGCGGCTAGAGCAAGAAGACCAGAGGTTGAAGAAGCACTACGACCGTTGGATGAACATCGTATGGTCACTGGATCTAGAATCGTGCATATTGACTAAGTTGACAAAGCCCTCCGTCCCCGTCAACTTAGTAGGCCCACAAGTCAGCCTCCCACTATACTGGGTCCTAGCTAGCAGGGGGAGTATTCATTTTTTTGTGCATAATAAGGAGGCACTTCCTTGCGTGTGAAGATATAGCTGGTGGGTCCGAGCTGTTAGCGGTGGTACGTTTTTTCACAAAATACAGAGGCCCTTTCGGTGGGTCCCAGATGTCAGGTGGAGGAATCATTATTTTGCGCGTAATAAGGAGGCACTTCCTCGCGTGCGGCCGTGGAGCCAGTTGTCAGCCTCTCCACGTATAGTCCACTTCATTTGCATGTTGGTCATTGACCACCTTGACCACGCGCCGAGAGCACTAGGGTGGTGGATGACGGCAAGGCCTAGGAAGGGAACGACACAGAGCCAGGGAAGACTCGGCAGTTGTTTCCCACGCAGAGGGGAGTACGACGGTACGAGGGTTTACTGGTTCGTGTGCCATCGCCGGAGAATAACGACAGGTGCGGGTGAGTAGAAGGATGGCTAGGCCAGCGATGGGAGTATGGTGGGGCGGTGATGCCTGCACAGCAGCACAGCCGACCGCGAGGAGGAGGGAGCAGGCAGTCCCACCGGCGCTTGTTTGAGCGGCTGGAGCAGGAAGAGCAGAGATTGAAGAAGCAAGACGGCCGTTGTATGGATATCCAACAGTCACTGCTTGTGCGCCAACCTTTTTTAGGAAAGTCGCAAATCTGTGGAAAACAGCATACAACCCATCTGCCATTATTTCTAATAATTTACAGCCCATCTGCTAATTCCTAAGTTTTTTTTGGAGCCCATATTCTTTTTGTTAGCATTACAGCCCATATTGTGGCCAAGGTTAAAAAATTATACGGAATTTTGCATATTTCGGTGCGGTCCGAACTGTTTTTAATCCCGAAATTTCGAGTCACATTCAAACTGATTTTAAAAATAAATGTATATCAATATAAAATCCAACAAATTGTCCACGCATAAAAATCAATGCAATTTAAAATCTCAAAATGAAAAAAAGAATTTTGAAACTAATTGTCGGTTTGATGTGTTTTAAAAATGTACAACCCATTTCTCATTACCGATAGGCCATTTTCTCAGCCAGCCGAATGAAGCTCTCCTCATCTTAAAAGATTTGCAGCGCAACAGGCCTGACAAAGCGACTTACTTGACAAATCACAAAAAAACTGGGCTAGCCATTTTCAGAAAGAAAAAAAAACTACTGGGCTGGTCTGTGGTAAACATAAAAGGAAAGGCTGTCTAGACAGGCCAGAGTGCCCCTCACAGCCCAGTTGACACCCTGCTTCCGTCTCAAAAACAAATTAGATAAATGCCACTCCAATTATGGCGATTCATAAAAATGCCACTGCAATTTCCAAACTTTGAAAAATGCCATTGCAATTTTTGCAAACTTTGAAAAACGACACTGCAATTTGCAAACTTGGAAAACGCCACTCCAGACTTCGAAAAATGCCACTGGAAATGGCATTTTTCAAAGTTTGGAAATTGCAGTGGCATTTCTCGAAAACACCAGATTTGGAGTGGCATTTATCAAATTAACCCAAAACAAAAATAACTGGGCGAGCTGTTGGGTCCCTGGTGTCAGCCGCTCGTTGTGCAATTCTCTCGTTTATTGACTACGTTGACAATGGCATGGGACCTAGATGTCAGAAATTCATTAGGAGGAGCCATTTTTTTATTGGCCTAAAATAAGGAGGCACTTGCCTGCGTACTGCCATGACCTTGGTGGGTCCCTGCTGTCATCCTCTCCACGTACAATCATCTCGTGATTGTGTACGCATCAACTTGGTAGGCCCACAAGTGAGCCTCTAAACCCGTGGAGGACAAATACAGCCCATTTAAAAAAAATAACAGCCCATTCCATACGTTCAAACAGAAAGTTCAACATTCAGAGCAAAGTAACAGGTCTGAGCCACATATAGAGTACTAAACTTCCACATTGACAACCATCATAGCCAAGTTAACTATATACTCCCACTAATACTCTAGTAGCGTACAAGTACTAACTTACTCTTAGCTAACTAGACGATGCCGATCGCCATCTGCGGTACATGCTAACCGCCGGCACCGGCATCCTCCGCCTTCCCTCGGACTTGCCAGAGGTGCGATAGGGCATGTTGCTTGCATGCGTTGGCCTTTCCATGCCGGCTAGTCCACCAAAGCTTCGGCTTCTAAGCGGGAAACCCACTTCACGAGCTGGTAGTAAAAATCGGCATCGCGAATGTGTGCATGCCCGACAGCCTCTAGGGCTGTTTGCCGGGCGCCGGCCTCCATGTAGTCGGCCTAGTTGTGGGCGCTCTGCTTGCGACTCAGAGCGTCGGTGCGCTGCTGCTCCATGTCCCACTGGCGGTGCAAATCGGCGATACGCTCCTCCTCCACTAGGCGGTTGCGCTCCAACAATTCCTGCTCCTCCGCCAGGCGGTCACGCTCCAACAAGTCCTCGATCTCCGCATTGCCATCTAAAGACCGATAGAATGCCTCCTCCCTCCGTCTGCCTTCCGGTGAAAAATCAAATACTAGTTCCGGAAGTGACTGCCTCCGGCCTCGCTTATCGCGGACGGGCGGGGGCATGGCGGACGTGGCGAGAGTGAGGATAAGTGGCGAGCAACGTCGGGCCGATGGGGGCTTATGAGGATAGGGCGAGTTGGGTCATGGTGCCACCGGAGAAGGTCGGGAAACAATACTTATAGGCGGAAGGTAGCGCGTGATACGTCTCCAACGTATCTATAATTTTTGATTGTTCCATGCTATTATATTATCTGTTTTGGATGTTTAATGGGCTTTACTATGCACTTTTATATTATTTTTGGGACTAACCTATTAATCGGAGGCCCAGTGCAAATTGCTATTTTTTGCCTATTTCAGTGTTCCGCAGAAAAGGAATATCAAATGGAGTCCAAACGGAATGAAACCTTCGGGAGAGTCGTTTTTGGAACAAACGCAATCCAGGAGACTTGGAGTGGACGTCAAGGAAGCAACAAGGCGGCCATGAGGTAGGAGGGAGCGCCCAGGGGGGTAGGCGCGCCCCCACCCTCGTGGGCCCCTTGTGGCTCCACCCACCTACTTCTTTCGCCTATATATACTCACATACCCCGAAAACATCCACGAGCACCATGAAACCCTATTCCCACTGCCGCAACCTTCTGTACCCGTGAGATCCCATCTTTGGGCCTTTTCTGGCGCTCCGTCGGAGGGGGAATCGATCACGGATGGCTTCTACATCAACACCATAGCCTCTCCGATGATGTGTGAGTAGTTTACCACAGACCTTCGGGTCCATAGTTATTAGCTAGATGGCTTCTTCTCTCTCTTTGATTCTCAATACAAAGTTCTCCTCGATCTTCTTGGAGATCTATTCGATGTAATACGTTTTGTGGTGTGTTTGTCAAGATCCGATGAGTTGTGGTTTTATGATCAAGATTATCTATGAACAATATTTGATTCTTCTCTAAATTCTTATATGTATGATTTGATATCTTTGCAAGTCTCTTCGAATTATCAGTTTGGTTTGGCCTACTAGATTGATCTTTCTTGCAATAGGAGAAGTGCTTAGCTTTGGGTTCAATCTTGCGGTGTCCTTTCCCAGTGACAGGAGGGGCAGCAAGGCACGTATTGTATTATTGCCATCAAGGATAAAAATATGGGTTTTATATCATATTGCTTGAGTTTATCCCTCTACATCATGTCATCTTGCTTAATGCATTACTCTGTTCTTATGAACTTAATACTCTAGATGCATGCTGGATAGCGGTCGATGTGTGGAGTAATAGTAGTAGATGCAGAATTGTTTTGATCTACTTGTCATGGACGTTATGCCTAAATACATGATCATGCCTAGATATTCTCATAACTATGCGCTTATTTATCAATTGCTCGACAGTAATTTGTTCACCCACCGTAAGATATGCTATCTTGAGAGAAGCCACTAGTGAAACCTATGGCCCCCGGGTCTCTTTTCCATCGTATTATATCTCTTTTATTTACATTGCATCTCGTTTACTATTTTGCAATCTATACAACAAAAATACCAAAAATATTTATCTTATTATCTCTATCAGATCTCACTTTTGCAAGTGGTCGTGAAGGGATTGACAACCCCTTTATAGCGTTGGTTGCAAGGTTCTTATTTCATTGTGCAGGTACAAGGCGACTTGCGTGTAAACTCCTACTGGATTGATACCTTGGTTCTCAAAAACTGAGGGAAGTACTTATGCTACTTTGCTGCATCGCCCTTTCCTCTTCAAGGGAAAACCAACGCATGCTCAAGAGGTAGCAAGAAGGATTTCTAGCACCGTTTCCAGGTAGGCTTATGCCAAGTCAAGTCAAGATTTGATCTCTCGACAACTCGCCAATTTCTGGCATCGTTGCCGAAAATATCTACGCACAAGTCAAGACATACCAAGTACCCATCACAAACCCTTATCCCTCGCAATACATTATTTGCCATTTGCCTCTCGTTTTCCTCTCCCCCACTTCACCCTTGCTGTTTTATTCACCCTTTTTCCGTTCGTCTCTTTTTGCTTGCTTCTTGTGTGCTTGTGTGTTGGATTGTTTGTCGCTATGGCTCAAGACAATACTAAATTGTGTGATTTTTCCAATACCAACAACAATGTTTTTCTTAGCACTCCGATTGCTCCTATTACTGATGCTGAATCTTGCGAAATTAATGTTGCTTTATTGAATCTTACCATGAAAGATCAATTCTCTGGCCTTCTTAGTGAAGATGCTGCTACACATCTAAACAACTTTGTTGACTTGTGCGATATGCAAAAGAAGAGAGACGTGGATAATGATATTGGTAAATTGAAGTTATTTCTGTTTTCTCTTAGAGACCGTGCTAAAACTTGGTTCTCTTCTTTGCCTAAAAATAGTATTGATTCATGGAATAATTGCAAAGATGCTTTTATCTCTAAGTATTTTCCTCCTGCTAAGATCATATCTCTTAGAAACGATATTATAAATTTTAAGCAACTTGATCATGAGCATGTTGCACAAGCTTGGGATAGGATGAAACTAATGATACGTAATTGCCCTAGACATGGTTTGAATTTATGGATGATTGTACAAAAAATTTATGCCGGATTGAATTTTTCTTCTAGAAATCTTTTAGATTCGGCTGCGTGAGGCACTTCTATGGAAATCAGTTTAGGAGAAGCTACTAAACTCCTAGATAATATTATGGTTAATTATTCTCAATGGCACACCGAAAGATCTACTTCAAAGTTTTTAGATCTTGATGCGAAAATTGGTAAAAGTGGGATTGAAGAGGTCAAAACTTTACATAGCAATGAACCCACTATTTTGGATTTCAAGGAATTTAATTATGATAATTGCTCTTTGATAGATTGTATTTCCTTGTTGCAAAACATGCTAAGTTCTCCTCATGCTTACAGTCAAAATAAAGCTTTTACCAAACATATCGTTGATGCTTTAATGCAATCTTATGAAGAAAAAATTGAATTAGAAGTTTCTATCCCTAGAAAACTTTATGACGAGTGGGAACCTACTATTAAAATTAAGATTAAAAGTCATGAATGCTATGCTTTGTGTGATTTGGGTGCTAGTGTTTCCACGATTCCTAAAACTTTGTGTGATATGCTAGGTTTCCTTGAATTTGATGATTGTTCTTTAAATTTGCATCTTGTGGATTCCACCATTAAGAAACCTATGGGAAGGATTAATGATGTTCTTATTGTTGCAAATAGGAATTATGTGCCCGTAGATTTCATTGTCCTTGATATAGATTGTAATCCTTCATGTCCTATTATTCTTGGTAGACCTTTCCTTAGAACGGTTGGTGCAATTATTGATATGAAGGAAGGAAATATTAGATTCCAATTTCCATTAAGGAAAGGCATGGAGCACTTTCCTAGGAAGAAAATTAAATTACCTTATGAATCTATTATGAGAGCCACTTATGAATTGAATACCAAAGATGGCAATACCTAGATCTATTCTTGTTTTTATGCCTAGCTAGGGGCGTTAAATGATAACGCTTGTTGGGAGGCAACCCAATTTTATTTTTGTTCTTTACTTTTTGTTCCTGCTTAGTAATAAATAATTCATCTAGCCTCCGGTTAGATGTGGTTTTGTGTTTAGTTAATGTTTGTGCCAAGAAAAACCTTTAGGATAACCTATGGTGATAGTTAATTTGATCTTGCTGAAAATCAGAAACTTTTGCACGCACGAGATTAGTTTCCATAAATCACAGAAACAGATTTTTAGTTGATTCTTTTTGCACAAGATTAATAAGAAAATTACCTAGGACTTCCTAATTTGGTAGAAATTTTGGGGTTCCATAAGTATTCGGGAGTTACAGATTTCTACAGACTGTTCTGTTTTTCTTGTGTTGTTTGCTTCTTTTGATGAATCTATGGTTAGTATCAGGGGTTATGAACCATAGAGAAGTTGGAATACAGTAGGTTTAACACCAATATAAATAAAGAATGAGTTAATTATAGTACCTAAATTGGTGGTTTTGTTTTCTTGCACTAACGGAGCTCATGAGATTTTCTGTTGAGTTTTGTGTTGTGAAGTTTTCAAGTTTTGGGTAAAGATTTGATGGATTTTGGACTAAGGAGTGGAAAGAGCCTAAGCTTGGGGATGCCCAAGGTACCCCAAGGTAAAAATCAAGGACAACCAAAAGCCTAAGCTTGGGGATCCCCCGGAAGGCATCCCCTCTTTCGTCTTCGTCTATCGGTAACTTTACATGAGGCTATATTTTTATTCACCACAAGATATGTGTTTTGCTTTGTAGCGACCCGACCTCAGATGGTCAAGTCTCTGTGCTTCCGTGTCATCCCTGGATCGGTAATGCTGACACACACAGTACTCAAATGATTTATAACAGAGTAGCAATCACACACTTATTACATCAAATGTCTCAAAAGAGAACTTATTACAATAATATGGCTTAAGGCCATCTAATGCGATAACATCGGAAGGCTTGGAAGATAAAGTGAGTCCATCAACTCCAACGGCATAGCTGAGCTGCACGGCAACGACCTATCGAACCTTACTCCTCGTCTGAAAATTCTGCAACATAATACGTTGCAGCCCGAGAACGGGTCAACACATGGAATATGCTGGCAATGTAACACAAAAGAGCAATAACAGAGTAATGCTACCACTACATGCACATTTGGCTGGTGGAAAGCTCTATGGTTACATGTTTTTGCGAAAAGCAAATTTTTCCCTACAACAATGGAATATAGTTTAACTATCATGGTGGTTGAAACATCATTGAGAAGGTAACCCAAACTCAATGATCCCAATTAAAATAATTAACAACCCAGCAATATTAATTAAAAGTGTTGAGATACATGTGAGTACTCAAGTACTAGATACTCAGAATTGTCCATAACCGGGGACACGGCTAACCATGATTAGATTGTACACTCTGCAAAGGTTTGCACACTTTTCCCCACAAGACTCGATCGCCTCCGTTGATTCCTCGCACTACATGGTGTTTGAGAAACGGATGACCAAAACACAGTCTTTCAGAAACATTAACTCTCTACTCCGGGTAGACCATACCAAACCTACAAACCCACTACCTGCTGATCCACCTCTTCAAGAGCTTCACGTAACTTACTCAACTATGCTAGAGCCCATAATAGCTTGCGGCTACACACGGAAGTTTCTAGCATGAATCGACTCAGTTCCCTTTGAGCCTGGGTGGCGGTCCATAGGAAAATCACATGGTAACCCCGGGATTTCCAAAAAAAACAGGCAATCACTGGATACCCCAGGTGCCTCAATCCACCCAGATGTGTATTAAAGTTGCCACCTTAAGTAAACCATTAATTTAACAATCTCACATCTGTCATGGAAACACTCAAACCCAATCCACGTCTACGAGCATAGCATGGCAATATAAGCATAACGTATAAGTAACTCCCAAGGTTTGATAATAAACAGGACAATAGGTTCTACCTCAGCAACTATTTCCCAATACCCACATGTTAAAGGCATCCTAGTCATGCAATGTTTGAGGATTGAAACTAATGCATAAAAACTGGGTATGAAAAGAGTATGATCAATGTGTTACTTGCCTTGCTGACGATCCGTGAATCCTAGAGACTCGTAGTAACACGCTTCACACTCCGGGAATTCTATCGCAAACAAACAATAACATACATAAGCAACAAGCAAAGATGCACAAGTCGAACTCCAAATAAAAGAGTTTGACCGGAGAGTTCAACTTAAGAACTCCGGTTCGCAAAAAGAAACAAATCAAACGGAGCAACGAAACTCAAACGATGAAAGAAACAAGATCCGTTTACTAACCTGAACTAGGGTAAAATTTTACTGAGATAAAAACTTGTTTGAGTTGATTATTCGGAAAGAGGGTTTCGAGATGAAACTCCAGGCGCTTGAATCGCCTGATTCCGATAAACGGGCGAAAAGAAAAACAGGTTCGAACATCGGATCAGAAATCGCGATCAGAATAATCGCGGAATAAATCCGATAAAAAGAAAAACGACGAACGGCTAAACGAACGAACGTTCGTTAGCAGAAACTAAATGATGAACACGTTCGTTAGAACGAACGGACGAGCGAACGCTCGCTAAGTAAATAAACCGAAGAATAAACCGATCTATATAAAAAAACGAACTAGGTTTTTCTTTAAAAAAAACCGAAGGGGTTTTCTAAAAAAAACCGGCGGCGGGGCGGCTACC
>NC_057801.1:214590085-214598016 GCF_018294505.1 Triticum aestivum
CGACTCAGGGCTCGGGCTCGGGGCTCGGGCTCCGGGAGGCGGTGGTTGTGGTGGTGGCTAGAGGGGGGGGTGGCGGCGTATATAAATGGGGCGGGGGTGGCGGCTTGGAGGAGGGGGCAAGGCACAGCGGCGGAGTCCTGCTCGGACTCCAGAGTCCGGGTCGGCGGCGGCAGGGCGCGCGCGCGCAGGAGGTGGTGGCGGCGGCTCGGCTGGGCGCTAGGCCCAGTCGGGTGCGGGTCTTTTTTTTAAAACATTCCGCCGACTAGAAAAATCCTAGAAAAATAAATAAAAATCTAAAAATTCCAAAACAAGTTTTCTCCGTCTAAATGGAATATTTAGAAAGAGATGAACTTTTCTTGGCCCCTAAAATGCAATTTTTAAAACATGCAAATTTTTGTAGGGAAAATAAAATTCCGAATAAAACTCAAATAAACTAAATAATGATTTTAACATTTTTCTTCCGATATTTCAATTATTTTGGAGAAGTCATATTATCTCCCCTCATTTATTTATTTGAAATGAAATATTTTTCTGGAGAGAACATGATTAAAATCAAAATCCTCGTCTTCCATATTTGATAAAACTCAAATATGAAAATCGAAAAATCCCCAACTCTCTCCGAGGGTCCTTGAGTTGCTTAGGATTTCGAGGATTGCAAACGAAATAACAATAAAATATGATATGCCTGGATGATCTATGTATAACATGCCAAATTGGAAATTCTGGATGTTACAAACCTACTCCCCTTAAGATGAATCTCGCCCTCGAGATTCGGGTTGGCTAGAATATAGGTGCGGATGGTCCTTGCGAATATCCTCTTCTCGCTCCCAGGTGGCTTCCTCCTCGGTATGATGACTCCACTGAACTTTGCAAAACTTGATAACCTTGTTGCGAGTGACTCGACTGTCAAAATCAAGAATCTTTACTGGCTTCTCCTCATAGGTCAGATTATTATCCAGCTGAATCGCCTCCAAAGGTACTGTATCATTCAACGGTATGTCGGCCATCTCAGCATGGCACTTCTTCAGCTGTGATACGTGAAACACATCGTGAACTCCTGACAATCCTTCAGGTAACTCCAGCTTGTAGGCAACTTCTCCCATCCGTTCTAATGTACGATATGGTCCTACAAATCTCGGGGCTAACTTTCCCTTAACTCCAAAACGTTTTACTCCCCTGAAGGATGATACTCGTAGATAGGCTCTGTCTCCAATTTCATAGGTTACTTCCTTGCGTTTTGAATCTGCATAACTCTTCTGTCTGGACTGAGCAATCTTTAGTCTGTCTCTGATCAGTTTGACCTTCTCTTCTGATTCCTTGATCAAATCTGGTCCAAACAACTGTCGGTCTCCTACCTCATCCCACATCAATGGTGTTCTACATCTGCGTCCATACAGAGCTTTGAAAGGTGCCATCTTCAAACTGCCTGGTAGCTGTTGTTATAAGAGAACTCTGCGTAAGGCAAATTGTCATCCCAACTAGATCCATAATCTAGCGCACATGCTCTCAACATGTCCTCCAGAATCTGATTGACTCTCTTTGTCTGCCCATATGTCTGCGGGTGAAAAGCGGTGCTGAATTCCAATCGGGTACCCAAAGTCTGGTGTAGCTGATGCCAAAACTTTGAAGTAAACTGGGTTCCTCTATCTAATACGATGCTCCTCGGAACTCCATGCAAACATACGATCCTGGACATATATATCTTGGCCAACTTTGCACTTGTATATGTTGTCTTTACCGGGATGAAGTGAGCTACTTTGGTCAATCGATCCACAACTACCCATATAGAATCATATCCTACCTTGGTTCTGGGTAATCCGGTAATAAAGTCCATACCAAGTTTGTCCCACTTCCATCCGGGTATTGGCATAGGCTGTAACAGTCCTGCTGGCTTCTGATGATCTGCCTTTACTCTCTGACATACATCACATATGGCTACATACTCGGCAATATCCTTCTTCATACCAGTCCACCAGAAACGTTCCTTCAAGTCCAGATACATCTTGGTGTTTACGGGGTGAATCGAGTATGGTGAGTCATGGGCCTCTTGAAGTATCAACTTCATGATCTCTGAATTGTTGGGCACATAAATCCGGTCCTCAAACCACAAGGTATCGTGCTCATCCTCGCGAAAACCTTTGGCTTTACCTTCGCCCATCTTCTCTCTTATCTCAGCTATCTCTTTGTCCTCCTTCTGAGCTTCTCTAATCTTGTCCAACAACATCGACTAAACCTCCATTGCTACAAGAAAACCTCTTGGAACAATCTCCAATCGAAGTTCCATGATCTCCGTAGCTAACTCCTTTGGCAATCCCTTGCTCTCAAGAACATTAGCATAACTCTTCCGGCTCAAAGCGTCTGCTACGACGTTGGCTTTTCCTGGATGATAGTGTAACTTCATATTGTAATCCTTTATAAGTTCCAACCATCTCCTCTGTCTGAGGTTCAACTCCTTCTGTGTGAAAATGTACTTCAAGCTCTTATGATCCGTGTACACATCACAACGGTTTCCAATAAGATAGTGTCTCCAGGTCTTCAGTGCATGCACTACGGCTGCTAACTCCAAATCATGCGTGGCATAGTTCAACTCGTGTGGCTTCAGTTGTCGTGAGGCATATGAAACAACTCTTCCTTCCCGCATAAGCACACATCCAAGTCCCAAGCGAGAGGCGTCACAATACACTTGAAACTCCTTATGTATATCTGGCAAGGTCAGCACTGGGGCTGTAGTCAATCGTTTCCTTCAGCTCTTGAAAGCTTGTCTTGCAATCCTCTGTCCATTTGAACTTAGTATCCTTCTTTAACAATTCAGTCATCGGTTTAGCAATCTTGGAAAAATTCTCAATGAATCTCCAATAATATCCTGCCAGTCCAAGGAAACTGTGGATCTTGCCAACTGAAGTGGGTGCCAACCATTTAGTGACCGATTGAACCTTACTGGGATCCACTGCTATACCCTCTCCTAATATAACATGCCCAAGAAATCCAACTTCTTTCAACCAAAACTCACACTTGCTAAATTTGGCATATAACTGGTGTTCCCTGAGTTTCTCGAGAACCAAATGCAAGTTTTCCGCGTGCTCCTCTTTTTTCTTCGAGTATATCATAATATCATCAATAAATACCACAACAAACTTGTCCAAATACTCCATGAACACCTTGTTCATCATACTCATGAAATAGGCAGGGGCGTTAGTTAGTCCAAATGACATGACCGTATACTCATACAATCCATACCGTGTGGTAAATGTTGTCTTTGGTATATCCTTTTCTTGGATCTTCAACTGATGGTATCCTGATCGTAGATCAATCTTCGAAAACACCTTAGCTCCTTGTAACTGATCAAATAGATCATTAATCATCGGTAAGGGATACTTATTCTTTATCGTTACTTCATTCAGAGCTTGGTAATCAACAACCATCCTCAGGGATTTATCCTTCTTCTCCACCAAAAGTACTGGGCTCCCCAAGGTGATGAACTTCTATGAATGTAACCTTTCTCCAACAACTCTTTGATCTGCTTCTTAATTTCCTCCAGGTCATTTGCTGGCATCCGATAGGGTCTCTTGGATATTGGCCCTGTACCTGGCAATAGCTCTATCAAAAACTCGATGTCTCTATCCGGTGGCATACCTGGTAACTCTTCGGGAAAAACATTCGGAAAATCCTTCACTACCGGTACTTACTCCTGTACAACTCCCGTGAGGGCGTTTACTTGGCTCCTCCTAGGCACATGCCTAGGTACATACTTAATCCTTTTTCCCTCCGGGGTGGTAAGATAAATTGACTTGCTAGCATAGTCAATACTTCCTCCATACTTTGACATCTAGTCCATACCTAATATCACATCCAATCCTTGCGACTCCAAGATGATTAGGTCAGACGGAAAAACATGCGTGCCAATGATTAGGGGTATCTGGGTGCACCATCTGCTAGCCATGTACTCTGCTCCAGGCGAGCTCACTAAAAGAGGTGTCCTAAGAGTTTGGGTTGGTAACTTAAACTTTTCCACAAATCCCCTTGATATGTATGAATGCGATGCACCAGTATCGAAAAGAACAATAGCGGTAAACGACTGAACCAAAAACTTACCTATTACCGCGTTTGTCTGCTCTTCAACTTCCTCCACGTTAACGTGGTTCACTTGTCCTTTGTTGAATGGATTGGGCTTCTTTCCAGCGCTCCCATTTCCGTTTCCATTCTTTCCTTCAGAGCAGTCATTGGCATAGTGTCCTGTCTTCCCGCACTTGTAGCAAACAACTTGGCTTAAGTCCCTCTTTGCGGGTGTAGATGGGTTAGAGCGATTCTGATTATTGTTGGCTCCATTCCCATTCCCGTTCTTCGCACCATTATGGTTATGCGATCCTCCTCCAGTATGGTTATGACCTTCATGGTTATGAACATGTCCTCCCAAGTTCAGGGTTAAGCGAGGCTTCTGGTGAGCTCCTGAGTTGTATTTCCCTTGTCCATACTTCCTCTTACGGCTCTCAATTTACTGCTGCTTTCCTTCAATCATTAGAGCCTTATCTACCAACTCCTGGTAGTTGTTGAAAGTTGCTACCATCAACTGCATGCTCATCTCATCATTCAGCCCTTCCATAAACTTCTCCTGCTTCGCGGCATCTGTGGCCACATCATCAGGGGCATAGCATGATAACTTGCTAAACTCATCCACGTACTGGCCAACAGCACGGTTCCCCTAGCGTAAATTGCGAAACTCACGCTTCTGCATCTACATAGCTACAGTCAAGACATGGGCAGTACGAAAAGCTTGCTGAAACTGAGCCCATGTGAGAGTGTCGATAGGATAGGTGGCTGTGAAATTCTCCCACCATGCTGCTGCAGGTCCATCCAGTTGGTGTGCGGCGAAACACACCTTCTCAGCATCTGTGCATCCTGCGGTGGTTAACTCCCTTCCAATACGGCGTAGCCAATCATCTGCAACTATTGGCTCGATGCTACTGGAGAACACCGGTGGCTCTAACCTTAAGAAACGGGCTAGGTTATCCACTAGCGGCGGGTTGTTGTTGGCATTGTTGTTGTTGGCATTGCCCTGGTTCTGAACTAGCAACTACATCAAGGCATTCTGCTATTGAATCAACTGGGTGATCTCCGGTGGGAAAACAAAATTGTGGTCTCTCCTCGGAGGCATCTCATGGGTTTAGATGGAAGAGATTAGAATAGAAAGAAAAAGAGCTAGGGGAGACACACTACCCATATGCATATGAGGCAAACACAAGCATTCATTCAATCAAACAAGCAAGGGCATACAAAACGGTCTAGGACTATCACAAAAGTGCTCAACTACTACTAGTTACATGGGGGAATACTACTATTGTATGGTGGTCATCTAGAAATCTTGATCGGTGGAAGACTCCATGATGTCTGCTCCAGCTTCATCTTCGTAGTCATCATCACTTGGATCTGAATCGGTGTCATCGATGATGATGTAGTTGTCTGGACAAGTGGGACCTCCTTCCTCTTCTCTCGGGGCTGGTCCTCCCATGAAGATTCTGATCTTCTCGACTAGGTCATCATTCTTCTCCAATAGGGTCTTGATTTCCTCCTCATATCCATCGCGTGTAAACTTGAGCTCTTCCTCCAGCTCGATGATCCTAGTTTTTGCCTTCTTCAACTCCATCATATCTGCGCACATCTGGTTCTCCTGACGTCGAATGTGCTGGTTTTGTTCCTGGATAAATGCTGCGACAGATCTATCCTTCCTGGTGCTGATCATCTCCCATTGTTCATCCCTGCGCCCACATATCTGATAGGTGGTGTCCTTAAGCTCCCTGTTGTAGATTTCTCCAATGCGTCCCATGGTAATATGAGCTGCCATACTCTTGCCACGACTCCAAGTGGATGCTTCAAAAGAAAACTCTGTGAGTTTGGAAGTTGGCGAGAACGTCCTTCCTGGAACTCGTACTTGAATCATCCAGTGCTCTTCTTCTGGTAGAGTGGCGTTGTACGTCCCGGTGAAGCTTGGAATTCCAATATTCAAGTACCTAGTGACTTCCTTCAAGTGGCGTCCAAAAGGGGTGTCTTCATCTGGTTGTGCAAACTTGTTCTTCATCTCCTTCATCCTAAAGGGTGGAAAATGGAGAGGAGTCAGAAATGAGTACAGAAGAGTGACCTATGGTTTATCTTAGTGGTCGTGTCCTACACTCAGTGTGTGCTCTGATACCATCTTGTAGCGACCCGACCTCAGATGGTCAAGTCTCTGTGCTTCCGTGTCATCCCTGGATCGGTAATGTTGACACACACAGTACTCGAAGGATTTATAACAGAGTAGCAATCACACACTTATTACATCGAATGTCTCAAAAGAGAACTTATTACAATAATATGGCTTAAGGCCATCTAATGCGATAACAGCGGAAGGCTTGGAAGATAGAGTGAGTCCATCAACTCCAACGGCATAGCTGAGCTGCATGGCAACGACCTATCGAACCTTACTCCTCGTCTGAAAAGTCTGCAACATAATACGTTGCAGCCCGAGAACGGGTCAGCACATGGAATATGCTGGCAATGTAACACAAAAGAGCAATAACAGAGTAATGCTACAACTACATGCATATTTGGCTGGTGGAAAGCTCTATGGTTACATGTTTTTGCGAAAAGCAAATTTTTCCCTACAACAATGGAATATATTTTAACTATCATGGTGGTTGAAACATCATTGAGAAGGTAACCCCAACTCAATGATCCCAATTAAAATAATGAACAACCCAGCAATATTATGTCAGGACCCCGACTCGATGTCACATCGATCTAGCCGGTAACACTTCATATCACTTTGCGGCCTCACGCACGGTGTTCCCACGGGTGTCGCCTTACCTTTGCCCGGGACCGTTTGCGCCTTTTGGCTCACGTATATGATAGTGTCGCTAGCATCCATATGATAAAGAGCCCGGGCTGACATGACTAGTCGTAAACCCAAAGTGGCACAGACTTACAGGGACAGGCATCCATGACCCAGCTTCGAACGTGTCGGTCATCAGCAAGTGGGTCCGGGCTGTAGCACTGGGCTAGCAGGACTCCGGTAAACCGGGCTGTAGCGGGCTAACAGGACTCCGGAACTCAAAGCGTGACATTTCCCCGAAGGGACAGACACAGGAACGAAGAAGGACACATGCCGGCCAGCCTAAGTGTTCCAGAGCAGTAGCAAGCTACCATGGCTCAGCGGTAACACTAGGAGACATTTCCCGGTAAGAGAGGCTACTGAAGATAAACAACTAGATAGTCAGATCCCACACATACCAAGCATTTCAATCATACACACAATATGCTCGATATGTGCAAATACAACGAAGCATCACAACATGACTCTATGACACAAGTACTTTATTTAAGGCTCAGGGAGCCATACATAACATACACCAAGGTACGGGTCTCACGACCCAACATACAAGTCATACAGTCATACAAACCAGCAGCGGAAGTACATTGTCTGAGTACAGACAACTAGTAAAATAAAAGAGGCTTGGAAAGCCTAGCTATACTACGTGGTCCATCACAAGCTCAGGGTCACCACCTGGGTCTTTAGCCTACTCGTTGATGTCAACGTCTACATAGAACCCATCAGAAGGGGTTGCAGCGTCTTCTGTAAAAATGTAGATTATAGCAACATGAGTACAAAGGTACTCAGCAAGACTTACATCAGATCCTACATATATGCATAGTATCAAGAAGGGTTGGTGGAGTTATTGCAGCAAGCCAGCTTTGACTCTTGGCTAGGCTATCCTACGATACTCCAACTCGAAATGGTTTTGCGCACACGAGTCCACTACTCACCACTTCAATACACTACCGAGGATCCATCTCCGTCTTCCTACGGAAAAACCATCCTCGGCACTCACACTTATCTTGAGGCTTTTAGTGGTTTCCATTTACTTGTCTATGAACTGTATAGGCAACCAAGTAGTCCTTTA
>NC_057801.1:214599305-214610706 GCF_018294505.1 Triticum aestivum
GGTTCTTCGTTAGGGTAATCACGGTACTCCTCGGAGGCAGAACCTGTCGCAAAGGACACCGATACACAACCATCACCAAACAATGTGCAACAATATGATGCATGCATGAAACATAGCAATATGAGTGTGTTGGGCTAATGCAACTAAAACCAGAAGGGTTTGAACAAATTTGAATCAAAGATTCAAATTTCAAACTCAAACATGGTCTCTTTAAGTGCTTATCCTTGTTCTGCTTAAAACATCAATTTAACTTGTTTGATCATGCATGAAAATAGTACAGATGGATAGATTGGATTTTTCTGATCATTTTTCATATATAATTTGTCCAATTTGGAGTTACAGAATAAAAGTTATGAATTTTTGAAGTTTAAATAATATTCTGGAATTTCCTGATTAAAATTAAATCCAGAAATTATAATTATTGCGCCAGCATGACGTCAGCATGACGTCAGTGGTCAACTACGGCTGGCTGAAGTCAAACCTGACGTGTGGGGCCCACACGTCAGTGACAGGGGGTTAAACAGGGTTAATTTAATCCTAATTACTAATTAGTGGCGCTGGGGCCCACTAGTCAGTGTCAGGGGGTTAACTAACAGTGGTTAGCGCTAATCCTAATTAGCTACAGGGCTGGGCCCACCTGTCAGGGACTCAGGGGGTGTCCTGCCGTGGTCAAAGTGGGTCAAACCCACCGGCGACGTGACGCCGGCGAGGCCCGAGACGGCGGCGCGATGCGGAATCGCGCTATAGGGCACGGGAGAGGCCGTGCTTGGGCTCGTTGGAAAGCTCTTGCTCCCGCGCGTCGAACGGTGGTGGTGGCCGAGCCTGGGGTGGCCGGAGTCGACGGCGGCGAGCTCGGCTACGGCCGCCGGGGTTCGGTCGTGCACGGGAACAGGGTTGGAGCTCGAAGGCGAGCGAAGCGAGGCGCTAGGAATGCTCTACGGGGTCTTGCGAACTCGTTGGACTCGCCGGGGTGACCAAATGGTCACCGGAGCTGCGTCGACGGCGAGCTCGGCGACGGCGGAGGTTCGGCCGTGGTGGGGAGGAGGCTACGGTGGGGGAACGAGGGGGGAGGAGAGGGGGAAACGGTGGCGTAGCTCACCGCGGTTGCAGTGGGCGTCGAAGCGGGCTCGAGGACGCGCTGGAGACGGCGAATCGACGGCGACGGTGGTCGGAGCCCGAGGAGGGGAACGGCGACGTGGCGGCGATGCAGGGCTTCTGGAGGACCGTGGAGCGGTGGGGAGGAAGAGGGGGTCGTGGCGGAGCTTCTGAGCTAGTCGGGGAAGCGAGGGGTGGCCGGAGACGGCTGCTATGGCGAACGGCGGCGACGGGGGTGTTCGGCCGTGTGAGAGAGAGAGCGAGGGGAGGAGGGAGGAACTGAGGGAGAGTGAGAGAGAGCAGGGGGAGAGGCGTGGCGTCGTTCGGGGCATCGAGCGAGGAGGGGAGGGCAGGCAAGCAGGGAGAGAGGTGGCGTGGCGCGGTGGCGCGCTCGCGCGCCGGCCACACTCCCCTCCCTCTGTCGGGACGAAGACGACAGAGGAGGGAGGTGGGCTGGGCCGGCTGCTGGCTGGGCCAGCCAGCTGGCTGGGCCGCACAGTGGAGGAGCCCAGGTAAGCTCCTCCTGTTATTTATTTCTGTTTACTAATTTCTGACATTTGTTTTGATTTAAATAAAATATTAAATCATTTTATTTCCTTATGCCAATTTTTGCAGGGGCTAGATATATTATTTCAGAGCTCCTTTATAAATGGCATAATATTTGGACATATATTAATATATATAATTAATATATTTCCAAAGCAAATATTTATGCATTAATTCCAAATGCCCAAAATAAATACCTATGAGCTCTCAAAAATATTGGTTTGATTATTATCTCTGTCCAATATTTTCAGAGAGCAACATGGGCATTTTCTTGGACCCTTTTGGAGAAATTTTTATTTGGGTCATTTTCAAAATGATTCTGAGGGTTTCACAATTCCCCATTTCAAATTAAATGGAATTTTAAACATGATGCACACACTCTGATGCATGACTAGCTAGGGTGTGACAACTCACCCCCACTCAAAAGAATCTCGTCCCGAGATTTGGGTTCCTCTGGGAAGAAGGCGGGGTACTCGAGTTGAAGACGATCCTCCCTTTCCCAAGTTGCTTCATCCTCAGAATGGTGCGACCATTGAACTTTGAGAAACTTAATGTTCTGACGTCGGGTGATACGTTCGGCCTGATCGAGGATACGAACGGGGTACTCTCGATATGTAAGATTATCTTGAAGATCAAGCGTTTCGTGGTCCACTTCACGGATAGGGTCCGAGAAGCAACGCCTGAGTTGAGAAACGTGGAAGACATCGTGGACTCTGGAGAGGTGCGGAGGTAGTTCCAACTGGTAGGCAACTTCTCCTCGTTTGGCGAGAATGCGAAAAGGTCCAATATAACGAGGAGCCAATTTGCCTTTGATACCGAAACGATGGGTTCCCTTCAGAGGGGTGACCCGAAGATAAGCCTTCTCGTCAACCTCGAAAGTCATAGCCTTATGCTTTCGGTCATATTGACTCTTTTGACGGGATTGGGCTGTTTTCAACTTTTCACGAACGATACGAACTTGTTCTTCTGCTTCCTGAATCATATCCGGGCCAAAGAATTGTCTTTCCCCGGTCTCTGACCAGTTAAGGGGTGTTCGACACCGTCGTCCATAGAGAACTTCAAAAGGGGCTTTACCCAAGCTAGATTGATAGCTGTTGTTGTAAGCGAATTCGGCAAATGGAAGGCACTTCTCCCAGTCCATTCCGAAAGAGATAACAGAGGCTCGAAGCATGTCTTCTAGAATCTGGTTGACGCGTTCCACTTGACCACTCGACTGAGGGTGGAAAGCGGTGCTAAAGGAGAGACGAGTTCCCATAGCATATTGGAAACTTTCCCAAAATCGAGAGGTGAAAAGACTTCCTCGATCCGAGTTAATTTCCAAAGGAACACCATGGAGGGACACTATTCGGGAGATGTATAAGTCTGCCAGCTGGCTAGCGGTTATACTCTCACGAACAGGTAAGAAATGAGCTACTTTGGAAAGACGATCGACCACGACGAAAATAGCATTATTCCCTCTCTTGGTCCTGGGAAAACCGGTAATGAAATCCATACCAATTTTATCCCATTTCCATTCAGGAATAGCTAAGGGTTGAAGGGTGCCAGCAGGCCGTTGATGCTCTGCTTTTACACGACGACAGACGTCGCAATTTGCAATAAACTGAGCAATTTCTCTCTTCATCCTAGTCCACCAGAACCTCTGGCGTAGGTCCTGATACATCTTAGTACTACCGGGATGAATGGTGAGAGGAGATTCATGAGCTTCCTTAAGGATCAACTGCCGTAGATGATGGTTCTTGGGAACCACTAGACGGTTCTCAAAGTACACAACACCATGATCATTTGTGGAGAAACAACTAGCACCTCCGCTAGCAATGTTCTCTTTGATTTTAGATATTCCCTTATCTCGCTTTTGGGCAGCGATGATTTGATCCGTAAGAGTAGGTTTTGCTACCAAGGTGGAAAGAAAACCTTGAGGAACAATGTGAAGGTTAAGCTTCCGAAATTCCTCATGGAGAAGCGGTTGACTTTGTTGTAACATCAGGTTGTTACAATAAGATTTACGACTTAGCGCATCAGCCATGACGTTGGCTTTCCCTGGGGTGTAGGTTATTCCTAAGTCGAAGTCTGTGATCAATTCAACCCAACGTCTCTGCCTGAGATTCAAATCCGGTTGGGTGAAAATGTACTTTAGACTTTGGTGATCAGTGAATATTTCGCAACGATTACCGAGGAGGTAATGTCGCCAGGTCTTAAGTGCATAGACTACGGCTGCAACCTCTAGATCATGAGTAGGATAATTCTCCTCATGTGGGTGCAATTGCCGTGAAGCGTAAGCAATTACGTGTCGATCTTGCATAAGAATGCAACCTAGTCCTTGTCGCGAGGCGTCGCAGTAGATAACAGAGTCCTTGGAGAAATCTGGCGGTACCAGCACGGGAGCAGAGGTCAGACGTCTTTTCAGTTCCCGAAAGCTGTGCTCACATTGTGGAGTCCATTCGAACTTTTTATCTTTCTTGAGGAGTTCGGTTAGAGGTTTAGCAACTTTGGAGAAGTTCTCGACAAAGCGACGACAATAGCTCGCTAAGCCTAGAAAACTCCGAACTTGCTTGACCGATTCAGGCGGAGTCCAATTAAGGACGGCTTGAACTCGCTCAGGATTAACAGCAATACCTTTACCAGATATTACATGACCCAGATAGGTCACTTCTGACAACCAGAATTCACATTTAGAAAATTTGGCATAAAGGCGATGCTCTCGAAGTTTCTTCAACACTAGCCTTAGATGTTCGGCATGTTCTTCCTCGTTCTTGGAGTAGATGAGTATATCATCGAGATAAACTACGACGAATTTATCCAAATACTCCATGAAGATTGAGTTCATTAACCGAGAAAAGGTGGCTGGAGCGTTGGTTAAATCGAAGGACATGACGGTGTACTCGTATTGGCCATAACGAGTAACAAAGGCCGTTTTAGGAATGTCCCCGTTTCTGATTTTTATTTGATGGTAGCCCAACCTCAAATCCATCTTGGAGAAGACTGAGGATCCAGCGAGCTGATCGTACAGGTCGTTGATCCTGGGAAGTGGATATTTGTTCTTGACTGTGACCAAATTGACAGGTCGGTAATCTACAACCATCCGGTCCGTACCATCCTTCTTCTTGATGAATAGGACGGGGCAAGCCCACGGAGATGAACTAGGGCGGATGAAACCCTTTTTCAAGGACTCATCGAGTTGTTTCTTAAGCTCGGCTAGTTCTAGGGGTGCCATCTTATAAGGTCTTCTAGCAATCGGAACGGTTCCTGGAATGAGATCTATTACGAACTCAACATCCCTGTCAGGTGGAACACCTGGCAATTCCTCTGGAAAGACATCCGGGAAGTCACGGACTACCGGAACATCCTCAAGGTCTGGCAAAGGGCTGGCGTTAAGAGAATATAATTGTCGCTTGGCTATTCGGGTCAAGACATTGACTATCTTCCCCGAAGGATGGGTGAGTTGAACAGTCCTAGAGAAGCAATCAATTTTGGCTTGATGAGCTGACATCCAGTCCATACCCAAAATGATATTAATATCTGAAGATTTAAGGGCTATCAAAGATGCGAGAAAAACAAGTCTGTCGACTTGGATTTCATTTCCATGGCTTACTCTAGAAGTTTGCCATTTGGATCCCGGAGTTTGAATTACCATAGAGGTTGGCATATCACCGAATGCGACGTTATGCAAGCGCGCATAGTTTTCAGATATAAAAGAATGAGAGGCTCCTGTATCGAAAAGAACAGATGCCGGGTGGCAATTAACAAGAAGCGTACCGAGAACGACGTTGGGATCCTCTTGAGCTTCTTCGCCAGAGATACAGTTAACATGGCCACGTGAAGCGGTGACCGGCTTGGCGTGGAATATTTTTCCTGTCGGCTTGCCACGGCCAACAGCTTTAGCAGATTGATTGGGGTTGGTCTGGGGACACTCACGCATATAGTGACCAGATTCCCCACACTTGAAACAAGTCACGGAACTGGTACGTGGAGGAGCATTGTTGGTTGGACCCCCATAGGGCTTGGTCGGTGCAGACTGTTGAACAGGGCGAGGCGCCTGGAAAGATGGCCTCGGTGTGAACCTGGGTGGCAGGGCGGTGTTGGGCACCCACACGCGGCGCTTCTGAGGACCAGCACCGGATGAGGAACCCATGTCACGGCCATGCTTGCGTGTTGCGTCATAGTCAGTCTGACCAGTTTCAGCACTGATGGCTTTGTTGACAAGTTTCTGAAAAGATGTGCACTCATGCAGACGGAGGTCGCGGCGAAGCTCAGGACTAAGGCCCTTACGGAACCTTGCTTGCTTCTTGGCGTCAGTAGACACTTCCTCAGTTGCATATCGGGCGAGATTACCAAACTCCCTGCTATAGGCATCCACAGAAATTCGGCCTTGGGTGAAACTGCAAAATTCTTCACGTTTACGGTCCATGAGACCCTCCGGAATGTGATGTTCACGGAAAGCCTCGCTGAACTCAGCCCAAGTAGTGACATGGCCCGCTGGGCGCATAGCTCCATAATTCTCCCACCATAGACTGGCGGGGCCTTCAAGATGATATGCAGCAAAGGTGACCTTGTCAGCCTCCGCTACCAGCGCGGAACGCAGTTTGTGAGAGATACTGCGAAGCCAGTCATCAGCGTCGAGAGGCTCGACTGAGTGGTGGAACGTGGGTGGATGCAATTTGATAAAATCACTGAGTGACACCACGTTAGTCCTCTGATGGTGTGCTGTATTCTGTTCAATACGCTCCAACAAACGGTTGGTCTCCCGCTTGTTTCTCTCAGCTTCCATCATAACCTCGGCTAGTGAAGGAGGATGAGGCAGATTTGCATCCCTGACTTCACTGCCTTCGGCCTGCTCTTGAGGAGCAAGGTTAGTGCGCGTGTTGACCATCCTAGGTAAACAAGACAATGATTTAGTCAGGATGATAAAATTCCGACATAGGATACATAATGTAAGGAATAACTCGAAATGCAAGATGATCATCCGTATGACATGGTAGATACAGAAACTGCTTCTTTTATTCCATCGTCATACACACCATACAGGGTTTAGTACAAGACCAAACAAAGTACTATTACGGTGAAAAGAGGATTACATCTCATCGGAGGCATTCCAAGCTCCTATACATTATTTTTCTACCCCTCCGGAAAAAGTACAAACTAGGTCATATCCCACGAGTCACGCGGGACGATAGAAGACACAGCTAGTGCGAACTAGTGATACTACCACTAACTCAGGCCGATCCGTAGTAGTCCTCGTAGAAGTCGCCTCCATAGCCTGGAAGTTCAACATGATCATCCGGAAACAGACGGTCTCGCGGAGCTTGTGGACCATAGGGACTAGGATGAGGTCTTGGACCAACAGACGGTGGCCTGCGGGGACCGCGAGGTGGGGTGATGCCTCCGACATCACGCCAAACCATCACGTCCGGCAGAGCAGATCTCACAGGATAGAGATCGCGCATATCCGAATATCCAGCTTGCACCGCCGGTGCGAACCGAGTCAAAGTAGCCCAATGGTCAGCACGGGTATTGAAGAGCTCTAACCTTAAGGCCCGATTTTCACGGTCCTTATCCTCGAGCATCTCAGCAGTGGTGCGAGTCCGTGAATCCTCCTGAGTGGGGTCAGCATAGATAGCCTGGAGATACCCTTGTGCTCCCGGAAGTGATCCTGGCATATACCGGAAATCAGAGTCCCGAAATAGACCAGATCTGACTCGCATAATGGTCATCATAGAGTAGGCGGCGTCCTGCACAGCCATCTCAATAGTAACCCCGAGTCCATAGGAGCAGTGAAGAGGCTCGGTGGATCCAGGATAAGATGGAAATATCCTGACAGTGCAGAGATACTGGCTTTGATTGAAGTCCCGGAATTGCTCTTCGACCGTGTACTCAGGATACTAGCGGTATCCAGCCTCAGTCATTACCCTGACCAACTTGGCAGTATGGCCGGGTACATCTAGACATCGAGTCAGGCGAACCACTTGATTGAGGTCGCGAGTGGCCATCTGAAAGCACAATCATAATGCAAGGGCATTAGAATTTCTAGCAAAATTTCGGCAGCATAACAGCTGTAAATGCTCAAGAAGGATTTGAGACATTTGACAAAGGATTTCGTACACACTCAACATCATCATATCAAAGTTCTGAATCCATTCTAACAACATAATGCGGTAGTAGAACTGAACTAGGCTTGTATCCATCAAACTTATAAGGTACTACTGATTAGTAACACGTGATCCTGATAGAGAGAATAGATCCTAATTCCTTATCCCCCGGTAGAAGAATGGACTGACTCAGATCAGAAGGTCATAAGATAAAGGAGTAAAAAGAGCCTTACGTTCCAACCCACAAACAATTCCCCTACATATAACTAAAGAATTTCTAGACTCAACATCGACCAGTTTGGCTTGGAGAACCTACAGGCAGTCCGGCTCTGATGCCAACGCTGTCAGGACCCCGACTCGATGTCACATCGATCTAGCCAGTAACACTTCATATCACTTTGCGGCCTCACGCACGGTGTTCCCACGGGTGTCGCCTTACCTTTGCCCGGGACCGTTTGCGCCTTTTGGCTCACGTATATGATAGTGTCGCTAGCATCCATATGATAAAGAGCCCGGGCTGACATGACTAGTCGTAAACCCAAAGTGGCACAGACTTACAGGGACAGGCATCCATGACCCAGCTTCGAACGTGTCGGTCATCAGCAAGTGGGTCCGGGCTGTAGCACTGGGCTAGCAGGACTCCGGTAAACCGGGCTGTAGCGGGCTAACAGGACTCCGGAACTCAAAGCGTGACATTTCCCCGAAGGGACAGACACAGGAACGAAGAAGGACACATGCCGGCCAGCCTAAGTGTTCCAGAGCAGTAGCAAGCTACCATGGCTCAGCGGTAACACTAGGAGACATTTCCCGGTAAGAGAGGCTACTGAAGATAAACAACTAGATAGTCAGATCCCACACATACCAAGCATTTCAATCATACACACAATATGCTCGATATGTGCAAATACAACGAAGCATCACAACATGACTCTATGACACAAGTACTTTATTTAAGGCTCAGGGAGCCATACATAACATACACCAAGGTACGGGTCTCACGACCCAACATACAAGTCATACAGTCATACAAACCAGCAGCGGAAGTACATTGTCTGAGTACAGACAACTAGTAAAATAAAAGAGGCTTGGAAAGCCTAGCTATACTACGTGGTCCATCACAAGCTCAGGGTCACCACCTGGGTCTTTAGCCTACTCGTTGATGTCAACGTCTACATAGAACCCATCAGAAGGGGTTGCAGCGTCTTCTGTAAAAATGTAGATTATAGCAACATGAGTACAAAGGTACTCAGCAAGACTTACATCAGATCCTACATATATGCATAGTATCAAGAAGGGTTGGTGGAGTTATTGCAGCAAGCCAGCTTTGACTCTTGGCTAGGCTATCCTACGATACTCCAACTCGAAATGGTTTTGCGCACACGAGTCCACTACTCACCACTTCAATACACTACCGAGGATCCATCTCCGTCTTCCTACGGAAAAACCATCCTCGGCACTCACACTTATCTTGAGGCTTTTAGTGGTTTCCATTTACTTGTCTATGAACTGTATAGGCAACCAAGTAGTCCTTTATCGCGGACGCGGCTATTCAAATAGATTATGTCAACCCTGCAGCGGTGTACTTCTTCATACATGTTTCCACCACTTAGCGTCTGCACACGACATGTGCTCGGCAGACTTCAAGCGAAAGCCGACGTGGGTGTAGACCACGACCTACCTAAACACTTAAGCCTCTAGTCCAGGTTTATCGCCTATTCAGGTTCCATCCGCAGGGAGTCCGGCCGAGGTTTCCCATACGGCCCCGAACGATGTGAACAGGGTTCCCGCGATACCTAACGGGTATTCGGTACACCGTGCCACGTACCTACCGCATCACAGCCCACCCCTACGGTCAGCGCTGTCCACGGCCTCCAGTAGGCTACAAACACCAGAAACTACTTGCAACTCCTGGACAGAGAGCTAGGGTGAATAAGAAGTCGAGCGGGGTCATATTTCAGGGCCCAATGCATGGTAGTAGCTGTATCTTAAATCACATATACAGATCTCAGTGCTTAAGGTCGGCTTCAATGAAACAACCCACCATGTACTCCTACATGGCCTCTCATCGATACCTTTACCAAATCGTGTTCACCACACCACTCTCATTACCGACATAATCATTTCACTCTAGCCCATCACCCAGATGAACCAGACCTGACACGACTCTAAGCATAGCAGGCATAGCAAGGTAGGAACAACACATACATAGGGCTCAATCAACTCCTACACATGCTAGTGGGTTTCATCTAGTTACTGTGGCAATGACAGGTCATGCAGAGGAAATGGGTTCAACTACCGTAGCACACAGCAGTTTGAATCGCGTTATCTTAATGCAGTAAAAGAGAGCAGGAGCGAGAACATGGGATTGTATCGATATGATCAAATGGTTGGTTGCTTGCCTGATGGTTCGATGCACTGATACGGTTCTTCGTTAGGGTAATCACGGTACTCCTCGGAGGCAGAACCTGTCGCAAAGGACACCGATACACAACCATCACCAAACAATGTGCAACAATATGATGCATGCATGAAACATAGCAATATGAGTGTGTTGGGCTAATGCAACTAAAACCAGAAGGGTTTGAACAAATTTGAATCAAAGATTCAAATTTCAAACTCAAACATGGTCTCTTTAAGTGCTTATCCTTGTTCTGCTTAAAACATCAATTTAACTTGTTTGATCATGCATGAAAATAGTACAGATGGATAGATTGGATTTTTCTGATCATTTTTCATATATAATTTGTCCAATTTGGAGTTACAGAATAAAAGTTATGAATTTTTGAAGTTTAAATAATATTCTGGAATTTCCTGATTAAAATTAAATCCAGAAATTATAATTATTGCACCAGCATGACGTCAGCATGACGTTAGTGGTCAACTGCGGCTGGCTGAAGTCAAACCTGACGTGTGGGGCCCACACGTCAGTGACAGGGGGTTAAACAGGGTTAATTTAATCCTAATTACTAATTAGTGGCGCTGGGGCCCACTAGTCAGTGTCAGGGGGTTAACTAACAGTGGTTAGCGCTAATCCTAATTAGCTACAGGGCTGGGCCCACCTGTCAGGGACTCAGGGGGTGTCCTGCCGTGGTCAAAGTGGGTCAAACCCACCGGCGACGTGACGCCGGCGAGGCCCGAGACGGCGGCGCGATGCGGAATCACGCTATAGGGCACGGGAGAGGCCGTGCTTGGGCTCGTTGGAAAGCTCTTGCTCCCGCGCGTCGAACGGTGGTGGTGGCCGAGCCTGGGGTGGCCGGAGTCGACGGCGGCGAGCTCGGCTGCGGCCGCCGGGGTTCGGTCGTGCACGGGAACAGGGTTGGAGCTCGAAGGCGAGCGAAGCGAGGCGCTAGGAATGCTCTACGGGGTCTTGCGAACTCGTTGGACTCGCCGGGGTGACCAAATGGTCACCGGAGCTGCGTCGACGGCGAGCTCGGCGACGGCGGAGGTTCGGCCGTGGTGGGGAGGAGGCTACGGTGGGGGAACGAGGGGGGAGGAGAGGGGGAAACGGTGGCGTAGCTCACCGCGGTTGCAGTGGGCGTCGAAGCGGGCTCGGGGACGCGCTGGAGACGGCGAATCGACGGCGACGGTGGTCGGAGCCCGAGGAGGGGAACGGCGACGTGGCGGCGATGCAGGGCTTCTGGAGGACCGTGGAGCGGTGGGGAGGAAGAGGGGGTCGT